>NW_027041824.1:1743249-1825521 GCF_033297395.1 Canariomyces notabilis
TAATTCGCGGGAGCCGCGGGGAGCCCCTGAAGACGAAGTCTTCCCTTCCCTATAAGCTGTTTCAATATGTTGATTGCTGACGATGTTCCCAACAGCTCAAGCTCGGCGCCGAGATCTTCTACTTCGCTGGCATCACTCTCTTCCGGTCCGCCATCCTCCTGTTCTACAAGCGGGTCTGGGAGGACCGCGAGTTCCGCACCTGGGGCTTCACCATCGCCACCATCTCAGCCGCGTGGACCATCGGTTGCTCTCTCTCCGCCATCTTCCGTAAGTATTGTCGTCCATTCAAATCCCTGATTATCATTCCCCGCTGGATCAAGGACGGCTGACGCTTATCAGTGCCTGAGTGTTACCCGGCCGAGCGACTCTGGATGCCCTCGGTTGAGGGCGACTGCACGAACCTTGTCGCCCGGCAGTTCTACATCCCGATCCCAGATGTCCTGTGCTCGCTGGCCGTCTTCTCCCTGCCGATTCCCCGCCTGCTCAAGCTACACATCGACGGGTACCAGAAGTTTATGCTTCTGGTGGCCCTGCTTGTCGGGCTCTGCTCCGTCGGCTCCGGCTTCTACCACTTTTGGGTGCTGCTCAAGTTCACGCCCACGGACATGTCATACACCCTCGCCGACGTCTACACGTGGCGGGTGATCGAGCTGTTCTGTGGCATCGTGGCCGGCAGTCTTCCCGTTTTGGTAAGTAAAGTCCTATTCTGCCACTTTCTCACACCCCCCACAGCCCCAACCCCTCCCCGTGCTACCGCCATGTTCATGCCCACATCCGACCCAAAGTCCATCTGCTAAGTGCTAACCACATGTCCAAAAACAAAACAGGAGCGGCTAATCAACGAAGTCCGCTTCAACGGCACCTTCTTCTGGCCCGGCGCGCCCCATCCCAGCCCCCCGGCCCTCTTTGCCATGCCCTATCCGGGCAACAACCCCGGCCCAGACTCGGGCATTGAGTTGTCCACGCTGGCGCCTGTGTCGGCCCCTCAGGGCCAGGGCCAGGCTGCTGCCAGCACCGCCATCGCCTAAGCGTGGTGGTCGGTGTCTGGCAGCACCCGAGCCGGGCGAGCCGCGGGGGGCTGGTTGTCGTGGTGATGGTGGTGGCGGTGGTGGTGGCGGTGATAGTGCTGGTGGTGGTGGTCGCGGTGGTGGTGTCGCGCTGGTGGCAGCGGTGGTTGGGGTGGGGTGGGATGGGACGGTGGCTCCGGCTCTCGGCTTCCTTGCGGCCGCCGGCATTGCTGCTGCGCTGCTCTAAACATTTCTCCTTGGTCATTTGCGTTTTTTCGGTGCCTTTTTAGAATTTGGGCGACTACCGGTGAGGAGAGGCGTGGGCGCGGGCGAGGAAGGGGAGCCCTGGAGGGGAAGGGGGGAGGGGGGGTTGACGGCGGGGGAGGAAGTAGGCTTTTCAAGCTGCTCGGGTTCCTTTTTTCAGTCTGCATTTTTCTTCTTTTGTTTCCGTTTTAAGTTATAAACAATGAAGAGACGTGCCCCCCGGAGCGAGAGAGAGCATTGAAGTGAACGTACGTGGCGCTCCCCGTGCAATAATTCAGAACATAACGGGAGCGTCCTACACCACCCGATTCAAAGGGCAAGATAACGCTGTCCGGTATCTTTACGGTCACATTCAGTCAAGGGCGTCAGCACACAAGTCATGAGTCAACAAACAGTAAGGGTCCCATCAACAGTATGCCCCAGAGTCAAAGGTCTTTGCGGTGATACCTGGCGGTTAACTTGGCGGGTGGGAGTACATGGGGACAGCGAGCCCGCTACCTCCACTCAGTCACTCGTCACAGCCAGGGGCACAGTCGAAGCCAACGGCCTTGTTCCGTCTAGCCTGCAATCCTAATCGGCGTTTTCCCCGACCCAATCTCCAAACTCGCCCGCCTCGTGCTTCTTTTGCTTGTTTTCTCCATTCCTCCTGAGCAGGCTGCTCAGGGGTTGTGGTGGTAGTGGAGGCCGAAGAGATGGAAGATCCGTCGTCCGAGTTCGATGGACTTGCAGATGTGACGAGGATGTGAAATCATTTTCTGACGAAGACCCGCTCCCCTGAAGGTGGCGGAGACGGTTCAGAAGTCCATTTTGACTGAGGGTTAGTGGCGTTTCTTCCACAACAATCTTCTGAACTAGTCACCCAAGGCGACTGGAGCTGTCGTCTTCAGCGGTTTCCATCCTGAGAATGGCGCCGACGGGTGGCTTAGGCAGCAGAGCCGAGCGAGACCGATTGAGAAGTGAAATGACATGCCGTAGTGGACATTGCGGTAGGTAAACTTGAGCTTGACGCAGTGCTCTGACAGCGCCTTGCCGTGGACCTCCCGCAGGCGCAGGCTTGTGCAGGGGTAGATGATGAGAAGGGTGATAGTGATGAGCATCCAAAAATTGGGGTTGACTAGCAAGGCCCTGCCAAACGGTGTCTTGCTGCTTTCCGTGGTGTCCGCTGTCAGAAGCATGATCTGAGCCCAAAACAGTAGCACCGCGAAGGTGGTCAGTGAAGAATTACTGTACAAAGACAACACCCTCAAGGCGCCTGTACAGTTTGCTACTGAGGCGCCTTGAGAACCCACAGACAAGGTAGTTCAAGCCAATGGGCCCCCGACCGCCGCCTCGTCTATGTCCTTGCCAAGCATGCCGGGCAGAGGAGGAAACTTCGCGATCTTGAGAAGAGATGGCAGGGCCGACTTGGCCTGCTTGGCTCAGGCTTGCCGGTACATGCATGACCTTCTCTCCCAAGTTCTATTCGGCTATATCGAGGATGCCGTCATCCAAGCCCGAGGTTGATGGACAGTGTGGGAGCGGCGGACTCAGGAGCGTTGGTGGGAGCGTTGGGATTGATCTCAACCAAGGGCTCTGGGCGCTCTGGGCTACACCGGCATTCGCATGTCAAAAGGGGCGTCGACAAGGGTGCAGCCTCGCTATGGAAGTAGCCAGGTCCCTCAGGCGCCCTATCTTGTGTTGTTGGTGGAGCTCTTTGGGTCTTTGAGCTCCTTTGTCCTCTTTGACAGGACAAACACCCTCACCACCACAGCTAGCCAGGCAAGCCTATATAGGCTTGCCTCCCAGAGCCTCTCTGGCCATCTCTCTCTTCCTCAGATCATCAAGAGAGCCTGTTTTCCCATCTGTGTGGGTTTATCCGAGTTGGCGTCGTGCACCAAGTCCCGGCGTTCTGCTCTCCATCACGCCATGGGCCCTCCGCCCCCCGGCCAAATTGTTGAGCTTTCATCAAATGCAGATTCCCGCCACTGGCAGAGTCTCCGGGGCCGCGGGGCCTCCCAAAGCATTTGGCGTTCTTTGGGAAACGAAAGAATACTCGAAGGCACCGCTTCAGCCATTGATCTGGTCCAAGACCGCGTTTCTGAAGCAGTTTTGCGACTTCAAGTTTTCCACGGGTCGGCTGCTCCCACATGCGGTTATCCCCGCTGCTGCGTCTGTCGTGATGCCGTCGGGTGCTGGGAGGTACTGCTTGAGAGGGAACAACACCTTTCTGGTCCATCGACCCATGTCTTCCAGAAACTTGATCGCCTTTTCAACCATTATCTTTGCGGCAGCATTCATTCCCCTAGCGGTCCAGCGCTGCAGCCTGCAGGCCCCGTCGGAGAGGGAGGGGAGATGATAGAATCGCCAGTCTGAGATGGGACGATGGACACCGGGAGATTGATAGATGCCTCAACAGTTTAACTTGGCAAACAACGTCAGTATATAGGTAACTAGCTGAATGGCGAATGCGATTTTCAAAATTGTACGAGCAACTCTAAGACAGGACGAGATTATGTATTGCATCAGGCTGAAGCTCCACTGTGAGGAGGAGCCAATGAGCCTCTTGGGCAGCGTTTCAATCAGCCCGTTGGATGCCTGGACGTTTCAATCAGCCCGTTGGATGCCGGGACGGCAACCTTCTTTTGCCCAAATCAGGCGATGGAGAGCGCAGATTCCCTCCTTATTTTACCCAGCCCATTCCAGTATTCCAAGCCATCAACACACCGCGTTCGTTGAAAAATCCGTTGCTACTTTGACTCGGGGGCTGCCTCGCAACCAGTGGTATCAAGTTGGGAGAGCCGTTCCAGTTGTATCCAGTTATGCTTGGCCGGCTGGAGTCGATGGCTTCGGCATGCCCTTCGCAAACCCAGACTATCCGGAGGTCGACGGATAGCCCAACGACCACGCCGAAGGTCTACCTGGGTTAATGATCTTGAGCTTCCTGCGCCAGAACGAGTTCCACTTCGTTGTGCCTATGACAGTCGAGGACCTCGAGAGGGATCATGACAAGATTGGTCTCCAGGAATGTATTGGTCGGCCGGTAGGGAGGACAAGAATGAAGGGAAGGGCATTTTTGTCCTGCTGTAGCCTGTGTCAACATGGATCAATGCCTGGATTGGGCTCAGGGCGACGAGAAAGGTACCTTACCTTCTCTCCTCCCACATACCGGAGAGGCTGAAGGGCATGGCCCATGAGGTTTCCGGTCTTCTGGTCAACGGTGCGAAGCTGTTCGGACATGCGTCTCTTTCCAGCCTCCCTGTTCGGATTCTCCGTCTTCAGTCGCTCGACCTCTGACCCTTCGTTCCACGCAACTTAGGTAGGCTTGAAGGCTGAAGGTGCAATTCTGCCTAGTAACTTAGATTGCGCTTCTCCAAATGATTTGTGCCCAAGAGCTGGGTACCTTAAGTAAGGCATCTAAGTGGTAGCAGGATGTCAGGTTCCGGTCCCCAGCCGGAGTCGCCTTCCAAACACATAGGACGAGGGGGGTTATTCACCTCCGTAGCTCACTGGAAGTTGGAATATCGAGGGAAATAATCAAAGATTCAAGGAAACTGCAGAATTCAAGTGCCAATCGGAATTGTTGCAGCCGCTGTTTGATTTTATTTCTGGCGGTGCCTTTGTCGGGCAACATTGAAGGAGTCATGGACGGGAAACGGGGTCACACTCCACATCACACCCATATTGGCACTTCCCATTGACAACGCAGGTGCGAGCTGCCAGTGGACCCCTTCCAATTCGGGCACTACCACGCAGAAATCTCTTTGCAGATAAGTACAGCTGAGGTCTTTGGTTGTCGGAGATACCACGTTACTTAGCAGTTAGCACTTGGATTGATGTTTTATTCCGGTGTGAACTTGAAGTTGTTTGCAGCCTTTGCAGGGCATGCGGATGTATATCAGGTGGATGAATTCCAGTGCAAGGTCAAAGTATCGCGTGCACTCCCATCATAGATGGAACATAAAGAAATCTGCCACAGGGAGACTCCAATGAACATGATTTCATCGGGCAGGCAAACAGGGACACAAATCATAGAACCAACCCAGCATAGTAAAACGCTAATAAAGACAGACTTGGTCTTAGAGGCTACATAGGAGAGTGACAAAGTTGTAGTTAGATTGCATGTGAACCACAACCACACAACACAAGGAAGTCAAGGACAGAGTCACAGAAGGGTTACCTACCAGCTCAAGGACATCACATAGAGTACCTCACACACATACACATACACACTTAGCAAGATACCTACTTACACATCACACAGCACATTAATAGGTGAAACAGACATAACAGGGAAACACACACATAGGAGGGAAACACATACATAGGAATGAGGAAACAAACATAAACGCAGACACACAGCAAGGAAAACAAAGAACCAGCAAGGCAGATCACACATAAAAAGAACAGCACACAGACAACAGGCGAATGTTGTTCTACTGGGGTTGACAAGGGACAATGGAAGAATACACAGAAACAATACACAGTAACGCATTGAGGGACATTGGAACCATCAGCACATGCAGATCACAGTCACCAAAGCAAGTTTCACACAAGTCATCATGGCCAAGACAAAGAAAGAAAATCTGAAATGTACCACCCATTAATCACTTGGATCCCATGTCCCAAACCTGGCCGGGCAACAGATCCAAGGTGGTCAAGGTGGCTGGTATTTGATGTTGCGCAGCCTAAAGGGAAAAGAGCCTATAAGCAGGCTACTTTCCACAGAGAACCATGGCTGCACATGAAATGTTAGTTTTGGAAAACACGTCACATGGAGAACAGGAAGAGAAATACTGGTCACTGATCCAAGGGAACAAGCACCTACCTACCTGTGATGCATGGAGGTGGACATGGACAAGGACATTCACATAACAATGTAGGCCCAGTGAGCCTGGTCAGTAATCATGGAGAGGAACAGCAACCTTGATGGTTATCAGGCCATGAGAAGGGAGGGGAACATGAGGTGGACATGCGGGAATGTTTTGAAAAAGATGTGAGCCCAGAGATCATGATCACGTCTCATGGAGAGAAGACGTGACCTGGATCCTGGAACCCCATGGGCCCTTGGTCGGGGGTTTGATTTCCGCTCCCACTTGCAGCAACAAAAAACAGAGATGATTCCTGTGCGTGGTCAAGGGGCGATGGAAGGGAAGGGAGAGTGGTGTCGTCGTGTTGTTGACGTGTCACCGTGTTGTCGTGTCATGATGGAGTCACAGAAAAAAACAAGACAAAAAAAGCAAAGAAAGAAACCTTTCCATGTCCCTCTGACCTCCTCGCCCAGTCATCCATGGGAGGAGGATGACCAGGTGGTCGAGGAGAGGATTTTAATGTCCAGCAGGCAGTGGAGGGCAAGATCCTGGAAGACCAGGCTTGTGGCCATCTCTGCTGTGCCGAGTTGCAGGATTAACCACTTGGCAATCCTGCTCGGATTGAGCTTGAGAAAAGAAGAGAGAAGGGGAGGAAAGGTGGGAGGTGAGAGGTCATTATATACCCATCCAGGGCGGTCTGTGCCCGTCTGCGTTCTCTGGCTGATTTGCAGACGCGGGAAGTGAAGCCTCGAGACTCAGTGGTCGCGTATATGGAGGGGTATGCGGTGCAGCAGTATTGGTATGCGCCGTCGACGACAACATGGAGGAAGAGGGGGACCCACCGGGCACGGCGAGCGAGAATTCTGCAGCCAGTTTCGAACTTTCCTCCTGCAACACCATTCCAAGGCCCAGGAGACATTGGGTATTCACAAATTTCATCAGGCGAAAAGGAAGATAGTGAGACAGTTGGGCTCATGATCAAGGGGTGGGTTCCATGTCATAGGTACTGGTTTGTATCAATGACATCTGGAACTGGACGCTACTGATACTGTCATTTTCTTGCACATGGGTGTGGCAGATCAGCATGGACAGGCATAGAGGGTTCAAGGCAATGGGCTTCACAGGCACAAAATGGTCGAGTTCAAGTTGTGAGGAACACGAGAGCTTATAAGAGAGCTATCAAGTACTAGTAAATTCAAATTGAAGTTGGCTGGTTCATGTCCTCTAGCTACACTATCCTATGTGCTCTCCACCTTTTCAACGGTCTTGTTATTGTCATGGTTGAACCGGCACAAGACTGATGGTGATCTCATCAGGTAAAATTCTGAACTCCAGATGTCTTGTTCTTACGAGAGACAGAGAAAAATGCCAAAAATACACATTGTTCGATCTGCCGGAACATTCCACCACGAGATCACAGTCAATGAGAGAAAAACTTGGAATCACAGAGAAGAGGAGGGCATAAGCGGAGACAATTGGGACATGGTCATGGATTACAAGAGATTGGAATGTTTGGAATTGGCGGGAGAAGAAGGGACCCTAAAGAGGATACAGCAAGCAACTCCATGTGAGGTTTGTGTTTTACTTGAAAGAACTTGGGCGAACGGATGGTAGAAGGCACGTTGTTCTGTTTCTGTGACTCCGTCTATTCCAAGATCCCTCGCAACTAGGTAGGTACCTTAGTCAGGAATAACGATGCTTGCTGCTTTAAGAATCGGGGGTAACTGAGTGCGTTCAATTATCTTGCACTGAGACAACACGCAGAAAGGTGTGATGTGGGCTGCAGACTGGACCCGACATCACTGGATAGTAGTACTTCCCGTCAAGGGAACACATGCAAGCAATGCTTGCAACTACTACCAACAGGCGCGCCCGGACAGTACAGTCACAGCAGACCACAAGCTGAGACAACCAGTTGTGATCTAGAAACAGTTCTCGATGTGCCTTTATTCTTTGTTTTCCTTTCGAATTAGGACCTAGGTAGCGCATCTAAGTAGCTACCTACATGTACCTACTAGTACCTACCTGAACAAAGACAGTTTTCAAAACCTGTTTACCATCTCTCAAAGGCTTCTCCCGCAACCATCTGCTACTTCGCAAAATAGTCAACACCATCCACGGGAGCGCTAGCAGCCAGAGCAACAGCAGCATGTTTCGGCCCGACATATTCCTCAGCTGCAGAACCACGGGCCCCTCAACCTCCCTCTCGCCCGAGCGAGTCGCTAACCATGTCGGGCAGTCGGGACGGACAAAATTCCGCTACCCAAGCGCCCGACTGGCAGCTAGATACGTGTCGAACATAGCCGGCCAAGCGAGCAAGCACGTCAACGACCAAGAGTCCGCCGAACGAGTGTCCGTACAGCGCACCGTTGGGTAGGTATCTGAGCAAGGTCACGCCTGGGAGGGAATACGGTCACTCAAATAAACGGCTGTAGGGCCGAGTCTGTAAAAGGGAGGAATTGGTCGCGGCCTGGCTGGCGAATCTGCTACTACTAGTACGCTAGTCCTACAGGTCGTAAGCGATCTCTCCCTGAAGCAAACTCTCGATATCGTGACTGAGGCAATCTCCCACAGTGGATGGGGACTTGGTCCTCAAGCGCTATGAATTCTAGGGGAAAATACCTTGCCACTGAGCTGGGGTCTACTGGTAGTACTAGTGCGTTGACTGAGAGACAGCTGACCGCTGCCAACGTAAGAGTGGCCTGCTCAACTACACAATTCCAGGCTCTTGCGTCTCAGGGTTGCTTATCTCGCCACTGTCGAGTGGAACGGGTCGAGATGCATGGAGTGGCGTCGCCAGATATGTGTCGTCACAACTTGACAGCCCGAGGTTGGAGAAATGGCCTGTCCTCGTGGCGGCTCTCGAGGTAGGGTAGCGAGCCCCTGTGGTTCTGATGGCTAAGAAACTTGCTGTAGTTGGCTCGAATTGCTAAGGATCACAGCTGGTCTGTTGACACTCCGGCATCGAGAGCCACGGTCTTGTCTGAGGCATGTCCAGGCGTCTCCCGGTCGCTATTATAGGAGGGGACTGATGTCTCCGTCGCGAACCTCGAGCATGCAGGTGCCTTTTTCGAGGCGTCACCAACAAGGTAAGTGTATAAAGGTCGACATCGTTACAATGTGCCAAAACCCCACATGATATTGAACCTATCCTAGGTCCTAGAAAGATTGTTCCCTCGAGTCGCTGTCAACCCGTGTGCTTCTCAGCAGCAGAGCGCCGAAGTTCCCAGTTGAGACTGATCCAATGTGTACTCGCTCCGATCCAAAATGAAACCGTGACTCCTTTCCATCCGTGTATTGGCCCCTGATTGTCGCCCCCTTCCACCCAGAAACTCATCTATTTCGGATTTGTCTTCCACTCGCCGGCATCCTTGACTCCCTGGGCAACCGAGGCGACGCCGCCCTCAACGCCGGTGCCGATGTTTGCAATGCCGTCGCCGAGGGGCTTGCCCATTCCGCCTGTCGCACCGTTGACCGTCTCGCCGATACCGCGCGACGCAGCGCCCAAGACACCGCCCACCGTGTTGGCCAGGCCACCGACGGTGTTGCCGAGGGTCGAGGTGACGACCTTGCCTGCGCCTGTGATGCCGGAGTCGTTCTTGTTGTTCATGATGGAGTAGTAGGCTGATTGTTTGAACAAGGTGAAGAGACGAGGTGGTGGTGGTAGTAGTAGTAGTATGGATCTATCACTTAATGAGGTACCTTAGTATAGAAGACGGATAGAGGTGGCAATTATCACTCCCTCTGGAATCATGGCATCGTCTTATACTGCTTCCAGATCCACCACGGCATTCCGGCACTCTGAAGATCACCTGGCTTGCGTCGGCCTGGTCCCCTACTCAAAAGCTTGTTTGTCAACATTGTGGCGGCCCTTCGACGTCATATCCATGAGCTTCCCCCCTTTTCGCAGTCTAAGGCCAAGCCTCGTTGATGCTTCGGTTGGTCTTGGCAATCGACAATCGCGATGACGTCGGAAGGGAAAAGGACCAGGGCTGAGATTTGTTGCGACAAGTGCGACCTTCAATCGCTCGACGGCCGACGCCAGCTGGCATATCTCTTGGCCCAGCGGTTGAGGCTGCAGCTGAGAGTCCACATTCCACACTTGCACCGACAGTCCGACACCCCTTCAACAAGCAGCAAATGGAACGATCAATGTCTAGTGTCTACTATTCGATAAAACCCGGCCTCATCATACTACTTCGACAGCTTGCGCTTTTAACCTCTGTGCTTCGTTAAACTGAATCATATCAGCACGACTCCTTTCCAGTTGCGCTTCTATGCTTTCCCTTTCGCTCCTATCTCCTTTGAGATAGACGTGTATAACTCCTCCGGCTGCAAGGACAATGAACGCCGAGTGTATGATGCTACGGTGGTTTCAAAGATAAAGAGTCAGTCGTGTTGATCAAGCATGAAGCATCCCGTCGTCAACGGAGGGGTCGATACTGACCAAAAGACAATCATGAAGATCATTGCATTCGTCATATCATGAGCCCAGTACTCTCGCCGGATTCCCGTTCCGCGATCGATCATGCTGAGGACAAGGAAACAAAAGATGCCGACACCGATCAGGGCGACATCGAAACAGACTGTTACGGGGTGTACGGCCCGCTTTCGGTTGAAGAAGAGCAGCGATACCACTTCACCACCGTCCGTCAGGACTCCAACGGTGACCTGTGTAGCCGCAGGCAGTCAGTAAACGCGAGCCAGGTATCGCAAGGACGGTCAACCGCAGCCAAGGTGAGGAGAGAGTGGAGTGAGCCCATACCGGAACAAAAGAGGGCACGAGAATATCGACCCGGGTATGTGGCTGCGGCCTCCAATAGACGTACAACCACGCAACGAAGGACAGCGCGCCGAGTGTGTAGACCATGGACAGTAACCGCAACGAAACCTGCGCCCAAGTGAACCCGACGCTCAGCTCCCCGATTGCCCGGACTCTAGGGACGCATCTCCTCTCCTTGGGAACATCCATCCTCCGCTCACCGTCTCAGGCTGCCCTAGCGTGCCCGCCCGCCTGCTCGCCTGCGCCCTTCGCACAGCGGAGACGCGCGCCAATCAATCCCGCCCGAATAGTGTTACAAACGTCCCTCGATCGCTAACCGTTCAAGAAAAGGAGGCGCAAAACCGGGGACTTTATTGGCGCCGTACGAGTAAACAGCAGTGGTTGCTGGGATTGGGACGATGGCTGTCGGTTCTCATCAACTCATACTTCGTACTTCGGTAGCATGTTTCGATTATCGAAGAACAGAAGAAGGGAAGATACTACAACCTGCTTGCAGACCCGACGGAGAATTCACAAGCCACGGGAGCTAACCGAGGGCGTGCCATCGTGTCGCAGCCTGAAGCACCCCTGCAGAAGGATTTCTGACCCCTCCGCTTAGCAGATCTCGGACTGCCTGAGACTGGTATGTGAACCAACAAACTCCATAAATAAGGTATTTCAGCCCCCAACGGGCGGGGGGCCGGGGGCTACCAACAGTAACAAGTACTCCGTGCATGTACGGAGTACCCAGAGGATGATGAGAGTCCGTAAAGCTCGGAAAACTGTTGATCCTATCTCTAAGAATCAATCAAAGCATCAATTTCAGTTGAATCAACTGAACTCCTGACTGGTAACTTGCCCTAAGTAGAGGCACATGAACACAGAACACGAAGGTACAAATGATAGATCAGTACTTCCCGTATGCACCTTTAACACACATCCGATGATCCGAGGGCTCCATGGGAATGGATGCCTGTCACGGTCTCACGTACATTACGATTCAGGCGGAAATCTCTGCTGCTAACAATGCTAAGTATACCCTGCACGTCGAACAAAATCGGCGAAAGCCTTGGTTGTGCCAGATAAACCCCCGGCAAACGGGAGTCCGAGTCTCTGGGCAACTGCCCATACCCGGCCTCGATCCCAAAGGAAGTCCACGGCTGCTACACCGTCAGTCTCCTAGGAGCTATACCCAACGACCAACGGCTCAACGTGAACGAGGCGTTTACCCAGGTCGAAACGACCCGAAGGGCCGGTTACAGGAGACGACGGCAAAAAGTCCACACTGCACAGTGGTACGAAGTAGTGGAACTACCACAAGTACTACAGAGTCTGAGTCTCCCACCAGCTAGCAACTGTCTTCCCTTGGATCGCTGCCTTCTTGCGTGTCCGTCAAGGTAATTTTCCCTTATGTAAGTCTCCATCGAACTGATCCCATAGACCTAGGAGATAGCAATACGATGTATCGGTGTGTAAGCCTTCCGGATCTCAGACTGCCGGTTAGCGTATTTCAAGAACTGCGTTTCCGCCCGGCTGCTATATTACAGACACCGGTTCAATATGCTGCTTGCTTTGAGTCTTACTATCTGAATATCAGACAGCTGGCTGGAGATGGTAACCCCTGATAGGCAGCGCAAGGTTCTTTACCTTGATCCGGAGTAAGCAGGAATCTTAATTGTAGCAGACAACGTTACATGACTCTTCGTTTGACAGCTAGTCTTCTCTTCACTGCTGCAACAGAACGTCAATGGCTACTTAGGTCTTTGGGCAACTGGATGCAGTAAGAATGCCAGACCTTCTTAGTGGGCCACCAACAAGAATGACCAGGGCACTCTTCTTTCATATGCCCCTGACTCCCTGAGCCCATCGGCCTCTTTGGGAGGCTACATACCTAGGTAGACAAAGGCCTCTACTACCTTGCTTAGTACCTGGTAATACAGTGGGATCATGAGGCTACAATGAGGACAAGGAAGCCCAACTGGCAGCACCTACCTAGGTAAGGATTGTGTGCCATGTTGAATTCGCCATGATATGGTGTACATCGCAGGCCAGTTGCCTCGCCATCATAGTGTGCAGTTGGTAGTCCCGTAGGAGCAATATGAAGCATGTCCTAACGCTTTTGTCCAGACCACCCATCAAGATTGCTTATCCACACCACCTGAGGTCTCCTGCTAGCCATGGTAATTGTGACTCAGGGATTGGGTCTCAGCATCCTTCTCACCCTGTTCAACCACTCACTTTTAGCAGTTCCCATGCCCTCTCCGGTGCCCTCAGCTCTGTCGGCAGTAATGCCGAGTGATGCGGGTCTTACCGGTCGACGGGGCAGGTCTCGGCCCGTCCCGGCCAGGAGCCAGGCAGACTCACTACCCAGACAGCATTCATGAACCTTCCGGTCACGCCGAGGGCTGCTAATATGGGTTACTCACCGTTTTCTACCGGCATTCGAGAATCTCCCTCGATTTCTATTCAAGATTTGGGATCCAGCAGCAAAGAGACTGCCAGTGGGCGAAGATATTCGCATCCTTGAAGCTGGTAAGTGCTGATTGCATTGGAGATACTCGCCTTCCCTTTCTCGAGTTGCTTTAATATCATGCTGCCCTTGGGTTTGGAATCTGAATCGATCAAATCCTCGCAAGAAGCCACATTTTGGCGACTCGCGGCCGGATCGACTCTCCTCTCCTCAGCCACCTCGATACCACTGCAGTAATGAAGTTCTCGGTGCTCCCTAGCAATCAGAACGCAACACTGCCTGCTAGTTCAGTGGCGAGCGAGCGACTGCCTTTGGAGGCTGGATGAAGCGTCAGGAAGGACTACTAGTATGTGCTAACTGGTACTGTTGGCACTAGGTCATTTACTCGAGAACCGAAGGAGAGGAAGTCGCTTTGAAGCCAGGCCTCAAGCTCTGTACTACGCTCGGTATGTATGCAACCGCTCATGGGCATATATGCTCAGCTGCTGACTGACTCTAATCTGACTCCTAAGACACAGAAAACGAAGCCGAAGCCATGCCTCCCGCCCAAGAAGAAGCCACGCATTCCAAGAGACGGATACAAGAGACTCATACAAGGGTGCATACAGGAAGTTGGACAGGCAATGCATGGGAGACGAACAAGAGATGGGATACACATATACACAAGGGCTGGAATGCACATAAGAGCTGGAACATATACAAGAGGCGGGACATATACAAGGGATGGAATATATCCAAGAGACGGAATACACTCAATCGACCCACCGACCGACGAATGCAACAGACACACACAAGTTAAGACACACATACAAGAGAAGGGGCGTACGTACAAGAGTTGAAGAGATGGGACACACATACAGGAGATGGGACACACACGAGGAATGGAACACACAAGAGGAGGACACTCAAGAGGAGGGATATAATATATTCACAGGGCCTGGCATATATGGGACAGGTGGGAATACATCCAAGAGACGGAATATGCACATGGGACGGATCAGATCAGACGGAGTTCACACAAGAGACGAAATTGAGACGAAATCCACCCAAGCGACGAAGTAGAAGATGAGACGACATGAGAAGGGGATACAAACAAGAGAAGGACTATACGCGAAAGACGGGACATACACAAGAGAAGGGATACACACAACAAGAGAAGGAAAAAACACAAGAGAAAGAGGCACAAGGAGGGGAAACACACAAGAGGAGGGAAACATACAAGAGGGGGAAACGCACAAGAGGGGGAACATATACAAGAGACAGACGCATACGGGAGACAAGACGCATACAAGAGATGGGACACAAACACGATAATGGATACAAACACAATAATGGATACACACAAGAGAAGGGATATATAAGAGAAGGACGATACACGAAAATTCACAGAAGAGATGACACACAAGCAAGAGAAGGAATATACACAAGAGTAAAGTATATAGGTGACGGGGATGCACCAGATACAAGACGCATAAAGAGAAGCAATGCGTGTAAGAGAAGGAATACATACAAGAGAAGGAACATACACACATGATCCAAGACTGGACATAAGTACACGATCCAAGAAGCACACGATCAAGGACACGAAGATCCGAGACACATAAGAGCGCGGGCAGCAGAAACGAACGGGCGTTTACAAGAGACGGTGCAAGCACAAGGAGAAGATGACAATACATGCTATCTCTAGGCTGAGACCTTGCCCACCGGGCTATAAGAGAAGGAACGGATATATATAGCGATATCGGTTGGGATACCCCTCTCGCCGGCGTGGCGGTGAGAGGTTAAAGAGGAGGCATATACCCCGGATCATCAAACGCAAGTCTCAAAGAGGTAGACATATACAAGGCAAACGACAAGAGACAGCCACAGGGTAGGAACATTGAAGTCGCCCATCATTCGGGCTATAAGAGAAGGGACATGATGACATACATACTCTGACAGAGGTTTGGGCACCTCTCTCCGCGTGTGGCGGCAAGAGATAAAAGAGGAGGACGAATACAAGAATGAAGCATAAGGGGCAAGCACACTTTCAAGAGCTGGAATAAATCGACAACATATCCGCTAGGGCAAACCAGAGGGAAGACCAAGGATCCGGGCATGGAAGAACCGCTGACCGGAGGCTTGCAGTGGGAAACTACCAGGTAGGGAAGCGCTATTTCAAGGTGAGTTCACCCCTATACTCTTGTCGTCATTGAAGGGAGAGCATGGCAGCTGTATTACACCTGCTCTACGTCTTTTCTTCGTTGCCAGTGTTTACCATCCCAGACGGCAAAGCTCATCACAACGGCCAGTTAGCTGACCGAGGCCGGTTGTGTCTCCTGTCTACCATCGTCAGTCTTGGAAGAGAAGGGATCAGGTTGGCCATGACCCTGATCAGCGAAAACAAACTGTCCTAACATATCCCTATCTTCGCTTGTTCGTCCTTGCATGATTCATTCTTCCTCTTCCTTTTCCAGGATTTTTTTTCCCTGGTAAACATGGATAGACTGCAAGGCTTAGGTTTATCCCGTTGTCCCAGGCTATCTGCTATCTTCAACAAGCTTGTAGCGCTTGTTTGTCTTATACGTACCCTATGTGGAGTTCCAGGGCGACGCCTTATTCTGGTTCATGATGCTGTCTGAGGTGCATTGCTGACCGTTTTTCCAGGGCAGGGCCTCGGTATCTACAATACAGAGACCGAAGGGCATACAGACACCGAGTCTTTGAACCAAGAGGTGGCCTGGGAGAAACCAGAGACTTGCGGTTTCCGTAGGGAGCCCAGCCTACATTGTCTTTGGCCCGTAGCGTCTTCCGTGAAGAACCCACGCCAGGAACTCGACGGCCCGCAGCAAATTGGGAGAATCGGTTCAACAAACCCACCGTGCACAAGGTCTTTCAAGCAAGGAGGAGCGCTACCGAAATGCTGCCCAAGGCACACATAACAACCATAACAAAAGGAGGCACCAAGCCAACAACCGGACTCACCTATTCACTTATCACAACTACAGTAGCTCCAACAACCTTGTTAAGGCATGGGGGTCTCTGTCATCCACTGGCAACAATACACTTCCCCTTGACTTGTAAGTGGGGTACGAACGAAAGCACCAGTATGACCGACATCATGTCCTGTTCAACATTATGACCTATAGGGGCGCCTAGGCACTCATTACATCAGGTACGTTCCACACGGTTGTCATTATTGTTCGTCTTGCCTTCACCAGACTCAAATGTCAAGGTGAAGTGTCCCATGGATGGAGCGGCTTTGAAACTATTCGTCCTGGTTGATGGAAAGGGCTGGACTTCTGCCCTTCCGCAAGCCCCAAGCAAACAGCGACAGTGGGTACAACACCTGTGTCCCTGTGCAGACCCCTGAGCCTACGGTGCAGTTTGCCCTGTTTTATTGCAGAACTGCTACGATCTCTCCCCGGCAAGACATACTGAATCGATAAGCCCATTACCAGAGTCCAGCGCTAGTCTCGAGGGCCACCGAGAGCTTCAAACCAAGGAGAACCCAAAATATCACCCGCGAGGAGTGTTCGTGCTGAAAGACACGGTTAAGGGGTACGAAGATGATTGTATTCAGCCTTGACTTAGTTACGTCAAGACCTCGTGAGCAGCTTGAATAAGTAGATTAGTACAAGTAAGATAAACTCTGCTCCCAGATGTACTGTACTTCGCCTTGTGACAAGATAACTTGTGGTTTCTGCGCGCGAATCTAACATTTAGCAAATGTTGGTCTATACAACGCGGTCAGGATTCTACCAAAGTATGTTCTACTTTCTAGTAACTTGGTACAAGCTGACAGTCGTCACCGTTCTGTTGCGGAGTGATCCAAACCGGCACAAAACCGCTCTCTCAAGGCCAGTCTGAAGAGCTATGAATGGAGCTCCCTATGCAACGATTTAAGGCATACTGAGTTTCCTTCCTCATGAATACCTATACAATAACCCCATCCAGACTTCAGACGAACTACCCCCAACTTGATTATGCCAACACCCAAGAATGCTGCTAATACGATGCAAGCCTCATTTCCAGATCAGAAAATGAGCCCTAGATGATAGGGCCACCCGGCTACAACCTAGATTCTTCGATCCTCCAGCCTTCAAGTTTTCGACGAACGCAGCTCCATGCAGTACCTGGAAACTGTCCAGTCCACAGTGCTGGTTCTTGATCCAAATATCCTGGACACTATCTCAAATCTCAGTCTGTAGAACCGCTACAGAGTCCACCGTCATGTCCGCAACGCAGACAATCTCCTGGTGACACTTCTTGCCCACGCCCTGAGCTCGCGTGTCGAATTCCCCCAGCCCTGTGTGTCAAGATTGCATTCGTGACCGGTCCATACCAGACCAGACACATTCTGAGCAGTCTACGCCACTTCCGGAAGGCCGTACTAATACCATTGTCTAAGTCCCCTTCAGTACCCCGAGAAGTACATTCCAGTCCCAACCAAGAGATCAACCGCGGCTGTCCATTCCCATCGGAAATAGGTACCGTACCGAATGCCACACTCTCCTTTTGGAGCACCAGGAGCGCCATACAACTACTAAAGCTCAGCAGATTCCGAGCCAGCACCTTGCCGCGTCGATCCGCGCAGGCCAAGCAGCATCCTCCACCCTTTCCCGTCCTCATCCCAAACCCGCCGCCTACCATTTCTCGGCAACACTACTGAGCGGAAGCCAGTCCGCTCGTACTTTCATCAAGATATCTTTCCTTGCACCCATGCGCCACCCGTGATCTCTCTCCCGCAAGTTCGCAACGCACAGGCCGACCCACGGACAAACCGACTTGACAGACACGCCAGGCTCCAGCAAATCTCCGAGCACACCTCAACACCGCTTACCCGATCGCCGCCTGACCCCAGGCTCCTTACCATGGCGAAGAACCGAACGCGGACTGGAGGCACACATACAGTAAGAGGAGGAAGCAGGCACATACAGTCAGGGAGAATGGCACACCGGGGAAAGAGGAGTAAAGGCGGATCACCGCGCTTCCACCCAACCCCAAACGACGCAAAGGGGCAGAAAGCCAGCAACAACCTCTGCAGAGAAGATATTCCAACGCAAATTAAGCAGCCAAACAGGATAGATACAATATAACATTGCTATTTGGGAACCACAAGTCTCGGCCGCCGTTGAATGCTTTCATGCTACAGTACCTAAGTTGTCAATGTCTGTTTCTACTCCGAGTGCCCACCAGTACCTAAGTACTCAACAAACCTCCAAAACCACTGCATTATTCACGAGAGACACAGACAACAATACCATTCACAGGCTCGTGGTTCTTCAGTTTCCAAGGAACCATTCAAACAGCCCTTGTTCCAGTCCACGAATCTTGCCCGTCGAGTCCAAGACAAGGCCCTTACCGCATGCTCCCCGAAGATTTCAACCGAATCCTGTGAGTTGTTACGCAGCGCCACGCTTGCTCAACTGGGCAGGATCACAAGAGTGTCCCCGTGTCCCGTGCTCGAGCTTCAAGGCAGGTTTGAACGTGAGTTAGTTGAAGCCCTTCCCGGGTTCAGGCGAGCAATATCACGGATCAGGGCATAATCGAGACACGTCTACCACTGCAGGACCGCCTCAGGCAGCTGAAGCCAGGGACGGCATCCACGAACCGAATCCGATGAGCTCCAGCATCGGCGTCGGGATCTTCGCAAACATCGCTCGCAGCAACTCCTGGTTAGCAAGTCCAAGTTAGCCGTACGTGAGCCTGTTCAATGGTCACTTAAAAGTCCGTTAGTAAGACCACCGACGCCACATCACTACCCATCGCTTGGCTCGTCTAATCGCTTTCCTACTGCCCCCAGCTTTCCCACGTAGTCGTAGTAACTCATGGGCCAAGTAGAGCAAGCCAGAAGCGCAAGGCACCGCGAAGCAAAGGGACAAGGAGCAAGCAAGGCAGAGAGATCACGGTAAGTCCCAATCGCTCCTCAACCACCCAAACCAGCACGCCAGACGTTGCAAAGCACAATCAAGGAGAGGCACATAAGTGACGAGAAGAAGTCATTGCAGAGTAGTAGTAGGAAAAAAACCGTCCTTGGCCTGGCAGGACACCAGCCCATAATGAGTGGTCCGCCCCGAGTGGCCGAATGATCAAAAACCGTCTGAAGCCCAGGTTTGCTCTTCAAAGAATCTATCAAGATATCTCTGAAGAGTTGCCAAGTTCCTTCGCCAAATGGGCCAAGGGAAAGATCACGACGAACGCAGTTCCTCCCAATCAACCAAATGACCAGTCCCTAGCTCCTGGGGCAGACGGCATAAAGTAAGCTGTGCGCAAGATCGCGCATCCGAAACGAAAGTAAATCTTCCGAGAGAAGTGTAGACAACCGACTGGAAAAACTAAGAAAACGAAATAACGAGTTTCCTCGAGCCGTCCCATTCATTCCTTTCCGTTCTCGTTCGTCTCTTTGTCATGAGCATGCAGCCAGAAACGCTACCGAAGCAAGCAGACGACAACGAGACCAGAACGCCGAGCAATGCCAAGGACAGAGCGAGCTGCTTGATCGCAAAGAGGAGCTTGAGAAAATCGCCCCCTTCATGCTTTTCGTACCCCGGTGCGCCACCCCGAACGCCGTGCGATGAAGCCCAGAATGTAATGAGCGGAGGCAGAGCGGCATTTACTGTTTGGTCAACCTGGTTAGCACCACGTGAAGGAAGAGCCAAAGCAAAAGCAAAGCCAAAAGTAAAAGGCAAAACAATCCCGCATCAGACAAGCTTGTAAGAATTCGAAATGAACTCACAGCCATCGGACCCGGCGGCGGGGGAGGGTTGCCACCGAAGTGGCCGGGGCCTCCAAAGGGACCACCCGGACCAGGAGGAGGTCCACCAGGGCCGCCATGCGGAGGCATGCCGCCGATGTAGTGAGGCGGAGGAGGCGCAGGACGATAGGGCGTGCCCACACCAGAGTTGTTCTGAGATCGGCCCCAGGAGAGGCGGACGCGGGAGTTACCAATGGGGTAACCCTGCATTTGATTGATCGCCATTTCCGCAGCATGACGATGCACGAACTGAACGAAGCCGCAACCCTTTCCAGGAGGGATCTTGACGTAAGTAATTTCGCCGAATCCCTGGAAAAACGAGCGAAGCTCGTCCTCAGTAACGTAGCCCGAGAGACCACCAACGAAGACGGTGGTGTTGTTAGGGTCGGTGAATTGATTCATGGGTTGCATGGGGTTGAATGGACCCTGATTGAAATACGGAGGGACACCCCACATGGGAGCGCCAGCATGAGCGGGAACGGGACCCATCATGGGATTGCCACCATGGCCCTGTCCATACTGATGTGAACTATTGCGTGTTAGAAGCCGTAGTATACCACTGGGTGAGAGATGATGTCGAATTGACGTACCGAGTCTTCGGGGTAGCGGTGGAGATCCGCATGGGACGGTTTCCGCAATAGACACCCTGCATCTCAACTAGGGCGCGCTGCTGGTCCGATTCATCGCTGAAGCGCACAAAGCCATAGCCACGAGACTGGCCGGTGACCGCATCCGTCATGATTTTGGCTGACTTGCAGCTTGGGAAGCGTGATTGGAACAGAGAGACGAGCACAAACTCGTTGACCTCAGGGCCAAGGTCGCCAACGAAGATGCTATACTCCGGTCCACGATCATCGCTGGTAGGTTGACAGTTAGCAACGAATTAGCAGGCAATGTTCCAATGTTGCATAACCCTTACCGGCGATCGACTAGGCCTCCACCGGAAGCCCAGTTTAGTTTGAAGACCCGGGTAGAGCCGGGCACCGGAGTTCCATTCAGAGTTAGGGCCTTTTGGGCAGCCTCTGGAGTCGGGAACTCGATGAAACAATAGCCTGCGTTGCTATACTAGAGTCAGTAACGAAACTCCCGCGTTGGACTGTCGGAAAATCTCGATGGAGCGCCGAGAGCACACCGAGAGAACGCCGAGACAAGGCTCGGCGAATCTGTTCAATCGTGAATGGACGCGATCTAATAGAAAAAGGATAAAAATAGAGGCTCGGCAACGCGATCTGATATGAAAAGGACAAAGTGGAGCTTCGAATCGATGTCGAGACAGTGAAGTGAAGTGTATAAGGAACAAGGGGTAAGGTCTAGGAACTATATTGCTCCTTGACCAAACAACCGTAAGGAAAAGTGTATATGTCCAAGAAGAGACATACCCGGAGTTACGGTCGCGAATGACCTTGACTTGGACGTCGTTGCTCGTCAACGTCATCATGATGCCTTTCACAAAGCTCTCGTCCATCCAGTGCTCCATCTCTCCCATCCTACCCATCCTATTAGCAAGCGTCTCTGCAGACAATTGTAAGCAGTCTTACCAGAGGGTCTTGGCTCCCTCATTCTGAGCCGCAACCGGAGCGCTCACGAAGTTGGGATCACCAGATCCGTTGAGGTTGGGACCGTTGATGGGGGCGCCCGGAGGACCAGAAGGCGGGTACTCAGCCATGGTTTCTATTGACTTGAAAGTAAGTATCAGCACCACAAGGAAGGGCTTTGATGTAAGAGAAAATAAAGTAGCAACGTGAGATCATGTTTGGTGGAAGTGGTTGAGGGAATCGAGGGAGGGAATTGGTGGAGGGAATCGGTTGAGGGAATCGCGTGATGGAATCAAAACATTGCCCGATATCGGGCAATGGAATGGGCCAAAGGATGAATCAAGGCGACCAGGCAAATGACGCTGGAAACCTCACCTGATCGGTCGCTCGCCTGAAACCAAGCTGAGAAAGCTAGCAGAATGGGTAGGTAAGGAAGAAGAGAAACAGATTGCTGAGTGAAGACCACAGTTGATGGGAGAGGTTGATGGAAGAAAGTTGATGGGAGAAGTGGATGGGAGAGGTCAGTGGATTCAGGTTGTTGGAATTAGGCAAGAAATTAATCAAGACCGACCAGCTTATGATTTTTGGGAACCAACTTGGTCGGTCGCGGTGCTGAAAAAGAAGCTTGAGATGATCGCCGATATTGACAGACAAGGAGAGAAGGAAATCGATGTCAAGACCATGAGAGAACTTACCTCAAGTCGATGGATATCCTCTTGTGGCGACAGAGTGCGCGATGGGTTCGTGATGGAATTGGGAATGGAGTTGTGCTGGAAAATCTAAGACGGAGAAGTGTGGTTAGCAAAGTGGGAGGAGGAAGAGGGAGGAGTGTAGGGCTTGATATGGAGGGCAAGAACGGGGTCTGGGTATAGCCACGTGCCCTAGCGCGTGACTGTTCGTCCAAACACAATGCTAAAGCTAGAGGGAGGAGCGATAACGATAAGGGGGAGAACAGCATAGCTCAAAGGGATAGAGGTAGGAACGAGTCCGGGCCATAGTCACGAGTACTAGCTCATGACAGTTCGTCCGAATACAATCCTAAAGCCAGAGGGGACAGCAATAACGATAAGGGGGAGAACAGCATGGCTCAGAAAGATAGGGGCAGGAACGAGTCCGGCCTATAGTCATGAGCACTAAGCGCATGACAGCTCGTCTGAATACAATACTAAAGCCAGAGACCGTCCTATAGGGGAGTGATAACGATAAGGGGGAGAGAGCATAGCTCAGGGGGATAGAGGCAGGAACCAGTCCGGGCTATAGTCACGAGCACTAGCGTGTGACTCTTCATCTGAACATAGTACTGAACCGCGGATTGTCACATGGTAGAGCGATAACGATAACGGGAACAAGTATGGCTCAGGAAAGAGAGGCAAGAGCGAGGTTGGGTTATAGTCGCGTGGATTGACACCGAACATTCGTCTGAACCTAGGGCTTGATCGTGGAACAACAAAAATAGGGGGAGCGATAACGTCAACGATGGGAACTGTGGGGCTCAGGAAAGAGAGGCAAGAACGAAGTTGGGGCATAGCCACGTGGACTGACACCAAGTATTCGTCCGAAGCTAGTGCTAGATCAGGAGACAGGAAAATCAAGGGGAGAGATAACGTCACGAATGGGAACTGTAAGGCTTCAAGGAGAGGGAGACAAGGACGAGGTCAGACGATAGAAATATAGACCATCAAGTGGACGACAACATAACGTTCGCCTGAGCCTAATGCAGCACGTGGACTACATGCACTATCCGTCCCAATATAGCGCCAGAGGTGAGGGTACGATAGGGGAAGCAATGGCAATAAGGGCAATAACGGAGGGGTTAAGGAAAGGGAGGAAAGGACGAAGTCAGGGGCCAAGATCACGTAGACCAGCACATGGACTGCCACATCATACTCGTCCAAACTTGAGAATATAGGAGATAGGTGAGTGACAATTAATAAGGGCAGAACTGAAGGGCAGAGAAATGTAGCAGAAACGAATTTGAGCTTTCATCACTGAGACCATCCTGTGGACTACCAGCATCATTCGCCCAAGCTTAGTCCTAGACCAAGAGCAAGAGCAGTCAGGCTATAGCGGGTAGACTACACTTAAAGGCCATCTGAATCTAAGCTGTCACTGGACATTAAGCCAATAGACGTAGTTTTCTGGACTCGTCCTGTCACTGACAGGAAGCCACGTCTAACCGCGACGGGAGAGCTGTAGATTACAAGAGCCAGGTGGTAGTGTCAACGTTGAAGCTCCCAGACAATTGCCGTCACTTGTCCGAACATAATGCCAGATAAAGGGAGCAACAACAGGATGTATATCATATTCGAAGATCAGAAGCAGGAAAGGATGAGAGCTAATGTACGGCAGGTGGCCGTCGACTGATTGTAGTGCCTAATCATGGAAGTAGTGCTTTGTCTTGACACGTTAAAGGCAGGCAATGGAGCGAGACAGACGAAGAAATCCAGTGTACTACACATAGCCTTCGTCTGATTATAAGAGAATACCAATGCCCCAGCCCTGACTTTTTAAGATAAGAATTTCGATTGGGGAAGAAGAAGTGGAAATGCTTCATGTGAAAATCTCCTGATCATGGTAACTAGAGAAGAAGCTGGTGCCCTACCCGGGGCACATCGAGAATAAGGTTGAGACGGGTGGTGATGCACTAACGTGAAATCTTTGGCTGGTCTGGGCTCTGGAGAAGGGTGTATATGATAGGAGATATGGAAGAGGAGGTGTGAAAGAGGATAGGAAGGCAGGAGAGATGAACAACAAGGAAAACTAAAGTAAGACTCACCAGGAAGGTATCGAAAGAGGCAGCGACAGCTCACAATGAAACGCTGTCGAACAGAGTCAGCGTCCGTGGTGTTGCTAATGATGATGGAGGACCAGAGGAGAGGTCAAGCATTGGAATGAGGACGCAGGGGTCTGGAATGCTGATGAGAGCACCTGGAATGTGGGGTCGGACTCGTTTGCTGATGCGGCTCAACAGAGCTTCACGCGCCAGAGCCACAAGTGGGAGGGATAGATATGAGAATCCATGTCCACAGCCGCTGCGTGGATCGACGACAGGAAGAGATTTGAAGAGGGTAATGGACGGGGTTACATACCGCAATACCCCAAGAAGCTGCGGGATAGAGAGGAAGGAGACAGGAAATAACGGCTAGAGCAGCTCCTCAACCTATGATGCAAGGACCCAGGTCAGTCATGCGATGGGAGAGTGCTAGAGCACATCTAAGAGAGAACAGGACGGTCTTGATCAAGGGAGTGTGCCGTCTGCTTGACTTGACAGTAGCCTTGTCCATGCCCAAATGAGATCCGATCAGGATATGCCATTTCACAGGTGCGGGTCGTCGGGATACTACAGAGAGAGACGCCACGGGAATATAGCAACATGCCGCGCTGTGCTCCTGCATCGCTCTTGGGTAATAGATGGTGGAAGATATCGACAGCTCCTTATCGTCTCAAGTTGGTGTCCTGATGTTGCCCAAGTAGCCTGACTTGGTGGAAGTCGTCCAGAACGCCCTCAGTCCGGTTCAAGACGGCTCACAGACCGTTGACTTGTTGCCCCGGCCGACACAAACGAAGAGCCGAAGCGCTCCGCCTTGTCGGTTCATTCACGGGAGCCGAGCGGTGCTGTCTGGCACAACACAGGGGGTCATGGAGAAATCATGCTGGCGCAAGCACGTGCTAACCGACCCCTTGAGTCTGGCAACACTGGCACTAGATTGACGGGAAAGCCCACTTGGGATCGAACAGACTGGCCTTGCAGTAGTGTCCCCATTGTGTTGAGTTGTGCTGATGGATGAGATCTTGAGCCTCTGGCCAAAGGTAATCCCTCACCAGCCCATGAGGAAGGAAATGCACAAGATCAGAACGAGTCGCCCGTCCATGAAACGGGTCAAAATGACGCTGAGGACTTACCAAGAACGACCTTTTGTGACAGACGCCTTCACGCCGCGAAACTCAAGAGACCCCCGAATAGAAGTTATCGAAGATGCCAAGAGATACTCGAGCGCCGACGAGGTTCGCAGGGCTGGAGACCAGAATAAGGCAAGGCTGAACTAATACCGAAGAACTCCAATAAATGGCAACCTATTTGAAGAAGTCAGCACTTAAGGCTCTAAGTAACAACAGCGCTCTAGCGACGTCGATAACAAGAACGTGACCGATTGTCCGACCGAGCCGGGACCATGGACGGCAGATTCAATGAGGCGACACCCAAAGCGTCGTCAGGGCAATCAGTGGGGTCCAGGAAGGCTCGCACACGGGAACCGGGCAGCAAATCTCCAGACCTCCAGCACCCGCGGCAACACTAGACGCCACCGTTGAACTGGCGTGAACTCTTTGGTGTCGCAGCAATTCCCTAGGTCTAATCCAGATCCTCCAAGTCGTTCGAATGCAACCGATCGCAATAACCAGCCCAGGCGCGGATGCAGAGCTCGGCCGTAGCTGGGGAGCGGAGAATCGATCAAGTCGGCATGACAAGGCACGTAAACAAGCCGATGGCCCGGACACATAACGCGCTGCGTTTGATAGAGCTGAGCAAATCCAGGAGGGTGCAAAACAGCACTTAGACCCGGCTTCTCGACCATACTGGTTTTCCAACAAGCCAAAAAGCGTTCAGGAAGACGGGGCGTCATTCGAATAGCCAGGAGCACCCAAGAAAGAGCAAGAGTCTCAGCAACCGTCGATTAAGCCTGGCGAGAGCGTCGAGCCAGGTCGACCCAGATTTGCAGATCCATCATCTCCGTCCAACCCGTCCAAAACAGCATTACGCGCTCGACGAATCCGAAGGAGACCTCACGGGTAGACGAAAGAGCACCGGGGTCGGTAGATGGCGAGATGGGATGTAAATTTCGGCCGGGTCATATGAACCAGTCGTGGACGGAAGACGAACACATCTCGGAGCAGACCGCAGCCGACTGGCGAATCCAAATGGCCCCTTCTTTACAGCCCACCCGAATGAAGCAAAGTCGAATCAGGCGAGTCCGGAGGAGCGCAGAAACCTGCTAGCTAGGAAAATCCGGGTCGGTTGGACTCAAGGGCTCGATCACCTGCCGTCTCTAGCGATTCCCTCTCATTAGAGGCTTGGTTGACACCCCCTGAGCCTGTCGAATATATCCCAGCCCACCACTTCACACTCTTGAAATTCCGCCGGTCTCCAACTCTAGAGTTGCCGCCCTGGTCCGAAGCATGCCGTGAGCACCCGTTACCGCAAGGCCGCTTAGCGTGGGCCGCTACAGAACTCGGAGGCGAGGTCACGGCAGTGAAGATCACGAGAATCCGAGGGGATACCAAGCATCGGACGTGAAGAGGATCCGAGAGCGTATATCGAGAATCGAACGGGTGCAGGTGGGCAACAGTGCGACACGGTGGTAATAGCGCGGTGATATCGGGGTACGGGCCGGGCACGTTCGATAACTCCTTCCCAGCACTCTTCCAACACCATCCGGACATATTCCAAAGCTCGATATCTGCGGCAGTACCAGAGATTCCATCCACATCCAATTCAAAACCACGGTCCAGGTCCAGGTCCAGGTCCAACTCGGTCGGTCGGGACAAAGCATAGGCGGATCACATAACAATTCCCTTTTGGTGAGACTTACCCCTGAAGCACACTGGGCGACAAGCGGAATCTGTTCTCAGGCGGCAATGCTCCCTTTCCACTCGCTGCAAAAAAAGCGTCAAGGACTAACTATCGGAAGGGCCGGCGAAAGTCTCGTCGGTTCGCTGGACGCTGGACGCCGGACACTAGGACACAGCGGATTGTCGGGAGGGAATCAGATGTGACGTGAGGTCTCGGACTAGGACTAGGTCGTGTTTTGGGAGAACTAAGGAGACAACCGCAACTCCTAAGCGCGATACAACAAACGGCAAAAGACACGCGAAGGATGCTGTGTGAAAACCGTATGCAGAGAAAAAACAGAGGTGCACACGGTGTGCGCAGTTGGAGGGGGAGGTGAGGTAATAAAAAAGGGAAGGAAAAGAGCGAGACAAAAATGTGTCTGTCTGTGTGTGGAGTGTCTTGGGAGGTGGAAGGGAAGCGAAAACTGGGAAGGTGCCGACGGTCTAGAGAGAATTTGCCCGGCGTGTGGATTGGCAAGGTGGGGAAGCACAGCCCAAAGCGTCGGCCGACCCAGCACAGACGGGCCCAGGGCAGCAAAGGACCGTGAAGCACAAAAAAATGATTCGCGTCAGCTGTAACCAAGGGCACTGGTATGTAAGGTACTTACCGTGCGGTATTGTACCGTGCATTACTGTAAAAACCTACCGGTACCTATGTAGCATGGTTTGGACAATACAAACACAACAGCGTAACGACGGGAGCGACACAGCAGAGCAACTTTTGAACCCGGTGCTGGGTTCGTTTGTCTGATTGTTGAGCTACGGGCATCCCATGTGCATTACGCGCCAGCGTCCAATTCCTGCCGGCGGATGATCCGGGGATGGGCACGGGAGGGGTGTTGTACTGTACTTATGTATTTAACCATCTTACATACAGTAAGCTCTGTACTACCTTACACGAGCAGCGACAGCTTCATGATCGAGCTCCGCACACCTTACCTTACTGTATAGCATATGATCGCTCAGAATGCAATTGCAGGAGACTGTATGATTGCGTTGATGCCTTGGAGGTTCAGGGGCATATCCGGTGTTGTACTGAACTGTATGTACTGTAGTTTCAATACACCACTACCATAAGGTCCTGTACAAGCTCCCTGCCTGCAATTTAATTGGCACTGCTAAACCGCTTTAAGCTAGGAAAGCATCAACAACACTCTCAAGATCGCTGCGAATTGAACACCAAAATCTTCTCTGAACAGCGATTCAATTGCTAGTTATCCCTCTATCTAGTTCTAGGATTTTATTAAGCATATAGGACATTAATTACAACTTTTTATGGATGCTTTCCTGGCTTGTGAAGGCGAGGACGTTTCTTTGCAGTGCCAATTAAATTGCGGGCAGGGAGACAAGTACCTACAAATACCGTACTTCGCTGCCGGCAGCAGCAATGCACTTGGCGCCGCTCGATTGTCCCACACCCGATTTCAGCGAATACATTACTGTCAGTGGCTGAAAAGAGAAGGAAGCTCTCACAGAGCTTGCAGCGTTGCCAACCAGACCCGTCATGACCTCGTGTCACAACGTCCATACAGGTGGGGTATGACCAGGATTCATGGGTGAAGGCAGGTCGAGGATTGCGCCAGACAAAGAGCAAAAATTCGAACAGAGCGAACCGAGAGCGGACAAAGCCGGGCGACGAAGAGGACAGTGAGGTCAGCGTTTGCTCATAAAGTCAGCAGGGCGTGTGAATAACAAGACCCTCCGAAGACGCTAATTGAATTACGATTGCTTGCATAACTGCCCTGCAAATCAAAACCGCCGCGCGCACTCGGCCTCCAGCCGGACAGGCATCTAGCGTTTGTCCAAGCTACGCCGGAATCCATGCTGAATGCTGATGAAGTCGTTCTCAATAGCGACTCCCTAGTGTAGCCCGCGCATTTAAGTTCTGCTGTATCTGGCATCTTTAGGAGCTCGCTGCTTCATATGCGGGTCCCAGGCAGACATCCATCGTCGCCGACCGCGGAGGTCTTTGCCTTCTTTTTTAGCAGTGTCTGCGCGCCTAGCCTCGGTTGCCGCAACGTGCGCGAGTCAGTTGAAGGAACGCGGCTCCGTGAGGCCGCTCTGCATCCTCCCTGGTGTGTATTTATAAATGTTTCCTGCAGCGGTCCCGTTTGCCTACAGCCTAATGCTGCCCATCGATTCGCCGATCGACCGAGTAGGATGCTGCGCGGTGCAGCTGTACCAAGCTGCAGTCTGCGCCATGCATCTCCGCAACAGGAGGCCCTCGTTACATTGTTGCATATTGGGCTCTGGCTATATCCTGGGGTCATCTTACTGATGCGGTTCATAAGCTGCCTGGCCTCCAAAGTCTAAACTCAGCGATCCGGTCTCCCTGGACATTCAGGTTTGTTGCCAAGTGAGGCGAAACATGTGACTCCGACATACCGGTACTTGAAGCCGTGTAGCTCCGGGCAGGGCGGATATACCATTCGGAGGCAGCCGGCCGGATACATCGGAGAGCCGCCCCTGCTTCCGGGTCGATGGTCCGCCCGCAGCTAGGCTCAACTATGGCATCTGCAAGACGGTATTTACCAGCATAAGCCAAGCATCCCTATCTTCCTCACACCAGTACGGGATCACTTCGGGCGGGATGTTTGACGGCCTTGGCAGCCCCTATGCATTTTGACTGTTAAAGCTCTGCTGGACAAGCGGGCAGCCGTCTCGTAACCTATAGCGTGTTCTTCGTGAAGCTGCCGCCCGATGTCCGAAGCAGGGCCGGGCCTCACCTCGAGGTTACCCACCCTGCGTATCATATCGGCAGGTTGTAAAGGATCGTCGATACCCCTGACCAGTTGCATCCTTGGAGGATAACCGGTTGCTCCTCGCCATGGCTTAAAAGATGATGAGTACGGTGGCAAAAGACATTGAGATAGGCATGTTTACAAGTTGTCCACAGGTGCCAAACTCACCGAGCACTAGGGGCCACGGCTGCCTCTCAATCATTTGGCTGTATCGTCGCAGCTGTGTTCAGGCTCATGTCTTCCTTGGCAGGGGACCTTGTAGCCGTGCCACTTCGTCGACGTTTCTCCATGCCGCACCGCAATTCTGAAATTCTCCTCCACCGCCAGCGATCCCGTCCTCTAACACAACCAGAACGGTATGTTGTCACCATAGTGAGGAAGGAGCCTAACCAAGGCCGAGCTCGTGCTGTTGTCAGCGACAGCCAATGGAGGTGCGTTGCAGCTCATCCGATATCTGCGGTACATGCCGCCTGGATACGTAATCTTTGCGAAGACTAACACGAACACGGGATCATGGGCCGGGTGGCGGGAAGCTTCTGGCGATCGGAACTTTCTCCGGGCGTCTCGATGATTGACTGGGGGTTGAAATACGTTACTTCCTCCTAGGAACGGGAGTTGAGCGGGACAAGTAGCCGCCACTTCCATTTCCACTTCCCCTTCCTCGCTGGGAACAGGGGCGGTCAAGTCCGAACCGACAGCTTGCGGCTAAGCTCCGGAAGGGGCGGCGCAACGGAAGCAAATGAATGAGCTCGTATGCGCCGACTTTGCATATATCGGCGCGCCAACGATCTGTCCTCGTATAGTGAACTTGTATATAGGAGGAGCCTAAGTTGGAACGAACTCCAAAGGCATCGCGGAATATACCAGCGGGAGCTCTGTCTGCAATTAGCCACTGTTTCGAAACGTGGGAGCTAAGGGTTGTAGGCTGATATTTCTAGAAGATCCAACGCCCTAACCGGCTTCCGCTGGTCTCGATAACCCGGTTGAGGCAAACTATCCGTGTTAATCGTTCACACCATTCACACACTTGAGACACAATATTTCCAGACATTCGAATAAACAGCTTCGGCGCGTTTCGTGCTGTATGTACCTACTAGTAGCGCCAATCAGCTAAAGGAAAGGAATGCCATAAAGCACATTGCGCTGGGGTGTGGTGACACCGTGACAGTCGAAGCAGCTACACCATACATGATACAAACATGACACCTGGGAAGCAAGTGAAATCACCAGCCTCTGAAATCCAGGTCCTGGAAACGTGTCAAAGGAAATCGTCTCCAGGACCCGGGCACCTGCTGAAAACCTGCAGCTGTGCGAGCTCTCGCATATGTGGTGCGACGGCACCTGATATATGAACGCGGCCCGATCTCAGCCAGGCACATAGCCTGTCAAGGTGATGTTTGGACTTTGGAGTCACCAGCCGCCCGGATTATGGCCTCGTCCTTTGTACACTGGGATTTGAGGAACAACCACAAATCCAGCTTGCCATATCCAAGGCGGACTTGATCGCAGATGATTGTCGAGAACAAAGCGTAAATTTGCCGTGAGCGCCCAGCATTCTCTCGGCGTACTTACCTAAGGTGTCACGGTTGAAAGAGGTGGGATTTGACCAGAACTTCACTCTCGATGGTCAGGTCAAGGTCGATCAAGGTTCGCGTTAGTTGGGTACAATGAAGCGCAGGTAAATGTACCTTATTCGTGCCTCAGCAATACGACGGGATGTCCACAAACTATCCTCAAGTTCTCTGGCTGCGTTCTCCTCACTAATCACTAATGACCGACCGGGAAAAATCGAGACTCATGCTTCTATTCCAATCTAGTGATGTTGAAGAAGGTTACAAGGTAGGTACGGAGTGCGGATAAGGTAGGCAAGTACGAAGTACGAAGTACCTTGGTCACATCCCGAAGGAGTAAGGACCCTTGGATGGTCTTGGCTTTGCTTAGTAATAAGATGTTAACCTCGACACTCTTTGGCATTTGCGTGTGCCGTGGCCGCCTGCCACATCCACCAACGAGCACTGAGCTGATCACGCAGTGGAAGCGAAGCTCATCAACCCGACCCAGGCATCTGCGATGCGTACTCCTGGTCGAAGCTGCCATCGCCACCTTGATTCTGCATTTGATACTAAATCCTAGCACGGATATCGGTATCTTAGCAAATCAATGCCTTTTATTCTTGATCTATCTCCCATCTTTGCTCTCCACCAGGCTGCGCATCCCATGTCACCTGTGGCTCCCTGCACTTGAACCATAGATCAAAGCATGCGCCGAAACTCATGTGTCTCCTCTGTTGACCATGGCAGTGTCCCCTGAGGTGAAGAAAGAGCTTGAGCTCATCGAGAACGCTGAGTGGCGTATTCTCTCAGCATCCTCCGATGAAGAAAAACTGCAGCGGCTGTTGAACGTTTATCTTGCCCCTATCCTTGTCAAAGCCGCGAGCGAACATGTCTCGGTGCGGAACAAGGTATGATGCGCTTTGCAACCTCGACCGAGTCAGGCGGGCATGAGATCGGATAGGTGCTTACCTTCCTCGCAGGTTATATCAACATGCCAGACCATAAGCAAGCTCATCAAGTCCCCGGGGTGTGTTGCCCCTGCGTTGAGGTTGTGTGTGAAATGGCGTTGCTGACCTTGAGCGAAGCATCGTTCTTCCCGTTGCCGCTCTCCTTGACCAGTTCAAAACCACTCAGTCTCCACTCGTCAGGCATTTCGACATTCTCTACATGCAGCATAGCGTCGGCAAGCTAGATGCAGCCGAGCAGCGTAGCCTTGTACCGAAAGCCCTGTGCGCTATCAGCAATACGCCGGCCGTCTCCGCCAGCCAGTTCTTCAACATCGTCTTGCGCATGCTCCCTGCCCTCAGGATCCCTCAGCGTGGAAGCAAAGAAGATGCTTCGTTTCGAGAAGAACTCGGACTGGCAGACCCAGAGGACGCAAGATTTGTCGCCGAGTGGCTTGGCAAATTGCTGCTTCTACGGACAAACTCGGCCGGCTTCGCTCAGTCTCCAGGTCTGACAGATGCTGATATCACCTTTCTCACACTTGGCAAGCCGGAGACCTGGGATCCATCTGCTGGGGGGCTTATCCTTCCGGAAACACGGATACAGATAGCCAACCTCTTGGCTAGTGGAGCTTTTACCGACGAAGAGAGGTTCATTCCCGCCATTTATGCCGCGTCCAGCCCTGACTACCGGATCTCAGGTGTTGGGGACGACCTACTAAAAAGGAGTTCGGTATCACTTGAGGACGCGAGACTGGTTCAGACGCTGTTTGAAGCGCACTCGAAGCTGCCTGCGCCCTATCGGATTCGCATTTTGGGAATTCTGAGCAAGTCCGAGATAGCGACGACGTTCACCGACGCCGTCCTCGACGCATTTCGACTGAACGTCGTCAGCCAAGCTGACGCAACTGATGCAATGCAGATTGATGGCCAGCCTGCGGCCCCCAAGTCGTCTGGTCTTGAGCTCAACAAGCTACACCGGGCGTTGTTTGAGTTCGTTAACTGGGTCGCCCGGATTGGGCCCAGCAAGACCGACTACAACAAGATAGGGACGCCCTTGGTCGAGTTGCTCAAGGATTTCGTCCAGGGTCAGGGCTGGCCAAAGCCTCGGCGCCAGTCTCTTGACGATAGCACACTCCGGTCAAAGGCCTACGAGACAATCGGTATTCTGGCCAAGGGGACATCCATGACATATAACGACAGACTCTCCTTAGCGGGATGGCTCTTTCGATCTCTCTCAGAAGACCCTACCCCTGACGTTGTTGTCAACATTGACGGGGCACTGTCCAGTCTGACCAGCCTGTTCAAGCCTCCCCATCGTTTCGAGATTAGCACTCAGCTGCAATCGATTCTCCTGACGTACATGACACTAAGCGAGCACGATGGAGAGGCGGTGAGAAGCACCCGGCACGCTGTCGCCAAGTGGGCGAATCAATGTCTCCCGTTTTCCGATGTCCACGCCCGCTGGATTGATATTCTAGCGATTGCAGGCCGCCCAGGCGAGCGCAACGACGTTGTCGAGGAGGGCCAGAAGGGTCTGGACCCGTGGACATATTATGCCAACGATACCGATACCGACACGCGAACCCTCCCAGACTGGCAGGAGATGGTCCATGTCTTCTTCAGGGAGCCCATCATACCACTCAATGCTTCTCGGGATTCGAAGATGGAGATTGACGATCGAGGCATCTTTGCCAACTTTCCGGCCGAGTCGCTCCAAGCCTTACCAGTTGCCATTGACTATTGCAGGCGCATTCTCTTCCTCACCGCCATCCCAGACTTCAAGATCAAGCCAGGTTGGGAACAGCAGTTGACCTCACTAGTGCAATCTGACGTTCAGAGCCGGCAGACTATCCGAGGCTACCTGTCTTCCTTCACCCATAGAGAACAAGCCCTGTCTCACTTGCTTCTTGCCGCTTTCGAGGGAATGACTCGGGCTGATCCCGCCATTGCAGAGCCATGTGCTCAGTCCTTTGTGGATATTGCATCACTAGCGCCAAAAGTGGTACTGGAGCAGCTTGCGAGTCGCCACGGGGAACTGCTGTCCCTGGTCATGTCGAATAAAAAGGAACTCAGAGCTCTGGGATCCAAGGCATTCGGGATCCTCGCAGCTCACCCTTGCAATTCTGCAATGGCAGTCACCGCCGCCAAGGAAAAGTTGGTAGGAGCTACGAAGAACTTTGCAAAGGCAGTGGGGTCCGAACTCAATGCAGCCGAAGGCGCGTTCGTTGCTCTCGCTCACCTTGCCTCCCGGTGCATATACTATTCTTCACCGTCAAGCTCGGACGTCATTGCCGATGCAAGTCAGATCTTCCCGACTCTGGATTCTGCCTCACAAGGCACGATTTCGATTCAGGAGGCACTCTTTGGAGCATATTCTCAACTGTGGACAGCGGCCATTCGGACGATTCCGGAAACCGAAGTCAATGGAAACATCACTGCCTTCCTTTCACGAGCATTTATAGAGCCCTTGGCTGTTCATGTCAAGAAGGGTAACGAGAGAGCGATCACGGCACTTGGAAGACTGGCCATATCACTTCAGGCAACGGATACAGGGGATACCGCCGCCGCAGATGATGCCTTAGACCTGATCTTGGACAAGCTATACTCTCTATACGAGATCAAGCAGCCAGAGGTTCACTTTTCTGTCGGGGAAGCTATCACAGCATCAGTTGCCTGCTGGGAGGCCGAGGTTGTCCAGCTTACCATTGATGTACAGACGGAGATGGGTCCTTGCCGCGTGCCAAGGCGGTCAGCACGCGTCACTGCGGTCTTGGACAAATTGCTGCTTGACTGCAAGACCACTAAGCCGTCGTTGCTCAAAGCGTCCGGAATCTGGCTATTTTGCCTCATCCAGCACTGTTCCCACTTGCAAGAAGTCCAGTCGAGACTGAGGGAATGCCAAGTTGCTTTTATGCGCCTCCTCAGCGCAAGAGACGAGCTTGTCCAGGAGACTGCTTCCCGTGGTCTTGCACTGGTGTACGAAAAGGGTGATTCGGAGCTAAAGAGCGAGCTCGTCCGCGATCTTGTGGCAGCTTTCACAGGTTCTGGGCCACAACTGAAGGTCGATCAAGAGACCGAACTCTTCGATGCCGGTGCTTTACCCACCGGCGAGGGCAAGTCCATCACGTCTTACAAAGATATTGTAAACTTGGCAAACGAAGTTGGCGACCCAAGCCTGGTTTACAAGTTTATGTCGCTTGCTACCAACGCCGTAACATGGTCTACTCGGTCTGCGTTCGGGAGGTTTGGGCTCAGCAATATTCTGTCAGAGTCCGAGGTCGACCCTAAACTGTATCCCAAGCTGTATCGTTACCGGTTCGACCCGAATACGAATGTCCAACGTTCCATGAACGACATCTGGAAGGCGCTGGTAAAGGACTCTAACAAAGTTCTCGAAACGCATTTCGATGCCATCATGAACGACCTGCTGAAGAGTATCCTCGGGAAAGAGTGGCGTGTTCGCGAGGCAAGCTGTGCTGCCATATCCGACCTGATTTCGGGTCGACCGTTCCCTACCTATGAGCGTTACTACAAGGATATCTGGGCTGCCGCCCTGAAAGTGCTTGACGATGTCAAAGCGACAGTTCGAAACGCGGCACTCCACCTTTGTATCTCACTTTCAACGACACTCGTCCGCCAGCTGGAGGAATCCGGCTCTACCACTACAGCCAAAGCCATGATGAACGAAGCACTACCCTTTTTACTCTCGGACAAGGGCATAGAGAGCGGTGTCCAAGACGTCAAGGTATTTGCAACCATTACAGTGATGAAGATCGCCAAAAGCGGCGGCGAATCCCTCAAACCTTACATCCCTAGCCTGATTCCCCATCTTCTCGGCCTCCTGAGCACCATCGAGCCCGAAGCCATCAACTACCACTACCAGCGGGCCGGCGAAGACAACCGCGAGAAGATTGACAAGCTCCGCAGCGCAATGGTCTCTCAAAGCCCCATCGCCGAAGCAATCGAAGACTGCCTTCGCAACGTTGACCAGGCCGTCATGAAAGAGCTCGCCCCCAGACTCCAGGACTCGATCAAGTCCGCCCTGGGGATGCCCACCAAAATTGGATGCGCTCGCGTCCTGTCAACTCTCGCGATCCGTCACGCGCCTGATGTGACGCCTTACTCAACCAGCTTCCTCACCCTCCTCGAGAAACACGCCCTGGACCGCAACAACGAAGCCAGCCTCGCCTACGCGCGCGCAGCCGCCTATCTCATCCGGACCGCCCCGAACGAGGACGCAAAGTTACAATTTGCCAACCGCTTTGTGACCTTGTATCTCACAGCCGAGGACGAAGTCCGCCGGCAAAAGGTTGCCGATGCCGTCCTCGCCCTGTCCAAGCTCTCGCCCGATCACTTCGCCGCGCTCGAGACCCAGCTACTGCCCTTCGCCTTCCTCGCGCTCCAGGACGAAGATGACTACGTGCGCACCGCGCTCTCCGAGGTGTGGGACAAGCACGCCGGCAGCACGGCTCTCACTGTGCTCCGGTACCTGCCCGAAATCATCCATCTCGCCGACCGCTGCCTGAACACGCCGCAGTGGGCCCTCAAGCACGCCGGCGCGCTGGCTGCTGGTGCTGCCGTTGCTGCCGTCGCGGGCGCCGCGGACCTGTCGGGAAATGTAAGCGGGGAGAACCTGCGGGTTGTCTGGCCCGTCTACGACAGGGCGCTGGCGCTCAAGACGTTTGAGGGCAAAGAGCAGCTGCTGGAGCCGCTGCCCGCGTTCGTCAAGGCCACCAGGGCGCTGTGGCAGGCGGACGCCGGGCTCGCCGAGCAACTGCGCAAGGTGGCCCTGCGCGAGGCGAGGCGGAACAATGACGCGTACCGACCGCACGCGTTCCGGTGTCTCTGGCGGGTTGCGAAAGAGAGGGATGACCTGGACCTGCTGGGGGATATTGCGGAGATTGTAACTCCCTTTTTGGCTGTCGAGGGAGACGGTGATGACAAAATGGACGTTGATCGCCCTGCGGGGGGTAAGGGCCGTAGTGCAGGGCTAGATCTCGAGACCAGGACCAGATGGGCTGCCACGGAGGCTTTGACCAAGGGGTACAACCGGGTTCAGATGGCGAAGACTCCGGTGGACGTCTTGAGGCGGGTTGCGCTGGCCCTGGAATCGCCTGCTGATGGTGGTGGTGCGGACAAAGCGCTGGGTGTCCGGTTACCATACATCATGCGGGCTGAGTTTGCGATCATCAGGCGGGCGTACTGGTACGATTGCGTGCGGGAGGTTCTGAGTGACGCGGTTCGAGAGACAGACGCCACCGACGATGAGGAGCGTGCTCCTGATAATGCCCGGGAGGTCGTCGGGTGGTTCCTGTCTACCCTGGACCTGGGCGCGGAAGAAGCTGGAACGGAGGACCAACGTCTTGCCAGAGCAAAGGCAGTCAAAGCTGCCATACTGCTCGGGAAAATGCGGGCTTCTCTTGAGGATAACAGTGAGTGGAGGCAGGATATCAAGAGCGCCGTGGAGAAGGCGTTGGGTAAGGAGAGATCTCTGGATGTGCAGAAGGCTTGGCGGGAGTGTCTGGGTCTTCTGTAGTTGGCAGTAGTTACAATCCCTTGAAGGCTTAGACGGTTTTAAGGGCAGAGGGGGAGAGTGCTCGCATTTTGTTTGAATTATGAGTTGACTCTAGATATATAGAAAGCATGTTACCGCTCATTCAGGACACGCAGGTATTCTATGGTACTGGGCCTTCTATTTCCATCTTTTCAGGGGGCAAGGCCTTGTGTATCAATGTAATTGCTTGAATACTAAGTAATGATCCAGAATTCTGTCAAACAAACGCGGTACATGCACAACAAGTATTCCACATGATATTGCCCTCGACCGTATTGACGGTACTCCGCACCTACCTTAGTTTTTCTGCCAGCTTGATTTTACATTTCCATCTTCTCTCCAGTTTACCTGGCGGTGCTTCGGACGCCACTTACACGACGGGTCAAGTATAACCCCAACCCTAGCGAATTCCACTGGGACACGCTATCGATAACGGTGGGCCGGTGGATGATCCGACGTCTGGCTGAAGTTGCGTCACACTGGCCGCCTGGGGCTTTGATCGCTCTTTTTTGGAACCAGCGATTGTCTCAGCACCTGGTTCACATTCAACCTTTGATTTCTCCAGACCCCGATTTCTGTTCACCTCGCTCTATAATAATCTCAGCATACCAGAGCAAGACGCTCGACACCGTTCCCCCTGTTCATCACACTTGGTCGGTGTCATCCAACGCTTACCATTCTGCGGGGTTTCATGCTCTGAGCCTTATCGCCCTCCCGTCCTTCGCCCAACCCATAAAACCGTGGGCTACTTAGTCGACCTAAGTCCCTCTACGTGGCGGCCCGGGTTCGGTAGCCCAACTTTGCGAAGCAATTGTTCATATACATCGCGCAGGGCCCTTGCCCTCGGGCTCCAAACAGAACACTCTTCTCCGCTTCCTACCGCAGTCGTCGACTTCGCATCTCGCTACAAAAAATGGCCGACGCCGAAGATGTCGAGTCCTTCATGGGGATAACGGGGGCGAGCCAAACGGCTGCCCAACACATGCTGGAGTTGTGTGGTTCGAGTCTTGAGCAAGCAATCCAACTGTGGTACACCGACGAAGATCTCCAGCGCACATTGATGAATGCCACCTCGTCGACAGCCAACCCTGCTGTTCGAGCCGCCAATTCTGCGAGCCGGTCGAGTCGACCCAGCCGCCCCACAACCGGTCGGGAGGACGCACAAGGCGTTATTCACTTAGATTCGGATGATGACATGCCGATGACCGAGGACGAGTACGATGTGGATGATGCTTCGGAGGCTGCCAATATCGCTCGGGCTGCTCAGGAGGAGGAAGATGCCGCGATGGCCAAGCGGCTGCAGGAGGAGCTGTACTCGGGCCAGCCCACCGACGCCGAGGGCGTACGTGCCCCCATGGCCCGCACTACCGAAACTTTGGTTGAACCGGTCTACGGCGCTGCGGATGACGGTGAACACGCTGCCATGCTGGAGTACATGCGTAGGCAACGGCAGCCTCGAGGTGAGTTGGCGATCCACAACCCATACAGGTTTCTCCATGCGTAATTCTGAGCTAACTCGCCCCAAGCAGGCCTTAGCTCCAACCCCTTCGCTCAATCTGTGTGGGACGATGCCAGCGGTCCAGCACGCCGTGCACCACGAGCGGGCTCCCAAACCAGCAGCCGTGCGTCGCGCCTCGCAGAGCTGTTCCGCCCGCCTTACGATCTCATGACCCATCTAACTTGGGACGAGGCTCGCGAAGAGGGCAAGGAGGAGAAAAAGTGGCTTCTCGTGAATGTGCAGGACATGTCCGACTTCAACTGCCAAGCGCTCAACCGTGATATCTGGAAGGACGAAGCAGTGAAGGCGTTGGTCCAAGAGAACTTCATCTTCCTCCAGTACGAAAAGAACGACGCGGCGGCGGAGCAGTACATCACATTTTACTTCCCTAACGAGGCTCACCAGAACCCGAACAACTACCCCCATGTCTCCATTATCGATCCCCGTACTGGCGAGCAGGTCAAGGTATGGAGCGGGATTCCTTTCCCGACCGCCCCGGACTTCCACGCACAGCTCGTCGAATTCCTTGACCGGTACAGCCTAGCAGCACACAGCAAAAACCCCGTCCCAAAGACGAAGCGGCCCGAGCGCACGGTGGATGTGGAGCGCATGACGGAAGAGGAGATGCTCGAGATGGCGCTGCAAAACAGCCTGGAATCGAATGGCGGCCCGAGTCGGTCGAATGTCATCGACCCCGACGAGCTGACCAAGTCGATAGGCGATTTGGCGGCGGCGGCGGACAAGGGCAAGCAGAAGGCGGATGTGCAGCAGGCAGCCCCTGCGACGACGGCCCCTGCGGAAGCGTCTGCATTTGCCAGGATACCCTCGGACAAGCCGCATGTCGAACCCCCAGCCGACCCAAAAACCACGACCAGGCTGCAAGTCAGAAACCCATCTGGGCGGATTATTCGTCGTTTCCGCCTCGACGACCCCGTCTCTCGCATCTACGAATGGCTCAAGGCTGAGCCGCTGCCGGGCAAGGAGGGGGTCGAGTTTGAGCTCAAGGCTATACCCCAGGGAACTGATCTGATTCAGCATCTGCACGAGACAATTCAGGAGGCTGGATTGGCTAACGGGACTGTCATGCTTGAGTTCGTCGAGGACGAGGGCGGCGCGTCTCAATAGGCGTGGAGCTACTGCGGAGTACTTGGGGCTGCCTTTCTCCTGATATTACAATGAGGACCATGAATACATCTGGACAGGGCAGATAATATCGGTGGCTCGGTTTAGCATCTGGTCTGGGTCGAGGGTCGATCAGAAGGGAATGATACGGGGCGTTGGCTGGCTTCTACACATGATGTGGTGGCGCATTTTATTGTCGGTTTATCTTTTCGTCGTTTCTTCCGCCGGATAGATGGCATCATCTAGGAGGAAACTGTGCTTGATGCTCAGGCGGATTTGGGCGACGACCTTGAGCGCTGCAGAGTAGATGGGACGTGCAAGGATGGACTTGGTGCATTCCGCATCTACAGCATACCAACTGGAAGCAAGGGTCTAAGGTCTGGTACTTCAGCTAGCCGGTAAAAGAAAGATAGACTTCCAGAACAGCACTCTTGTTCTTTGCTACAAGGATTCCCATGGCATTAGACGTGATAGTACTGCATCACGGCAAAAATCGCGGCCTAAGAGAGATGGTATTGTACGCTCTGTCATCGATGCCATCGCGGAGCGGGAAGTTCATGGCATAGTAGGCCAGGTAGTACTTGCTGGGTCCTTCCCAACCAAGCTCGCTAGTGCCCGGGAAATACCCACCATACATTGTGGAAGAGAGGTAGGTCCTGGAAGTGAGGAGTAGCAGTCCGCTGATCGAAAGCAACCTGCTGAGATTGGCCAGCTGTTTCAGGAGTGCGTACCTGTGGTTTGCGCGCCCAGGCTATCAAAAGGAAGACCGACGCGTCGGATGCTGAGATGCTGAGATGGTGCTTGAACGGGCGACAGAGCAGGGGACTCTGAGCCTCACCAACCAGCAGAAGGAGATTGTCGAGCCCCTCATTGCCGATGTAGTTGCAAAAGGCGGACGGTGTGAGATATGGTGGACGATATTATCAGCGGCTTCTGCCGCGCTTCCTCCAGTCTGCCGCGGTGGCGGCGTCGTCGGGGTTTTCGAGGTGCCATGGATACTACTAGTATTTGGCGGTAGCGTGAGAGGTTGTACTAGTAGGAGGCGAATGTCGTTCAAGACAACGTCTCTGAACCGCCTGCACACCAGGGCTAAGGTCAAGTGCATGTTGAGACAGACTGTCTTGCCTTCGAGGTCCCAACCGTTTGCTTCTCTCCATCGTGCTCTTGGCTGCTTTGAAGATGCGCAGCAGGATCTTACCATCATCGTCATCACACGATCGGTCGTGTAGAAAGCCTCCTCGACCCCGTTACCGTGGTACCCTTCCTGTTAACAGAGAAGAGATCTGGCATTAAAACTCATCGCTCTATATCCTTCGCTAAGCCAAGTAGCTCATAGTTGATTAAGCTCGTTCTACCGTATCTCGGTAGCGGTGCCAGCTTACCGGCGCTGGTTTTTTGCCCACAACGACGGCGGCGAACACGACTACCTGAGATAAAGCAACCAGATCCCTTTCTTCTCGGAATTGTATAGTATCCAGCACCTCAAGGTCTTGCAGCACGCAACAACTGAAAGATAGGTTCGCTTCAACCTGGATCAACCGCTTTAGTTGTCACCAGCTAACGGGGCCACAGATCGCAAATCGAGGGACTGGCGGCCAACTTGATCGAAGCCCAGAACAGGCAACATATGGATCAGGGCAAACGTACCAAGGTTCCCGACTACTCGGACCGTCGTAAAAGACGGGGCCACTGCAGCGGACCTGCGGGCTGCGAACAGTCCCAGGAGCATGGGGGAAAGCCCAGGTGTGGACAACATTGGTTGGCGGCAGGATTGGCCGTCTTGAACATCAAGCCGGCTTCAACAGGCCTGGTATCCCAAGCCCAATGCCCATCGCTGAAGGATAATCACCGTACCCTTCACTATAGTAGACACACTGAAGCACGGTGTTCGTCAACTACCTGTTAGGGTTGTTGAGTTTGGCATGGCCTGGCTTGAGGTGACGGCGGGCTGCCTCCGGGCAATAGGAAAGGAATAGCAAGCACTATCCGAAGAAAAATGACCTTCAAGCTTCGTTTGCTGACGTCCTGTCGAGTAGATTCTCTTTTATCGACTGGGCAACGATCTATGTAGAGGGCTTCGAGAAAACGTAAAAAAAAAATGTGAAGGACAAGCCCCCCTTTCATCTAATAGTTGGATCAGCCTTTGTATTAATGGGATGAACTTGACGTTGGGGGGTGGGGTGGAAGATTGTAATTCTTAACCGCCAATGTAAACAACTGACTGGCGCCAGCAACGCTGGCAGCCAGGATTCGCAGGCGCCTCCACCGCCCCCGATGGATTGTCGATAGAGGATTTACAGGAATCCCAGAACCTGTTTGACATCACCAAGCGGTCCAATGGACCAAAACTGACCTGGCGCAAAGGGAGAAGCTGGATGAGGCGTGCAAGGAGCTACTGAACGCTCCTTGTTTCCGCCAGTACTTCCTACGACACCTACAGGAGCCCACCGTCGAGGAAGACCCAGTATTGGAGCGCAAGGGTGAGGTTGGCAGGGCGCTGTATAGCATGCCTGCAACCACGAGCTTGGCCGTCTGAAGCCCCTGGCGGCGCGCCCGAAGGCTGGAGAAAAACCGACGGCCGGATCCGTCGCTGCCGCCGCGCTCAGATAGATAACTAGGTGGTGTATCCACTACGCGCAGACTCTCGTCCCTGCAGGTGCTCGCCGTTATGACATCCCCCCGGAGATGTATATGGATCCCAGGATCCAGAGTGCCTTGGCGAGACTATTCAGCAAGATATTATCCGTAGGGTGCAAGAACACTGCAAGAATCCGTCTTCAGTATTTGCCCAACACTCGTGACTCTGCGCCGATATTAGAAAAAGTTGAATCCGAGGCTGACCGTCGCTCAGAAGGAAATCGGTTGCACGGGAGAGGTAAGGATCCAACAGAAAGTGAGTCCTTTGCAGGCAGGTGGTCTAACAGGTCGGCGATGGACATGAAGTTTCCCAAGGCGACCGACAAATCCGCCTAAGCGGCTCATGGCCGGGGAGCTACTTCGTACAGATTGAGATGTTTACCCGCGCGAGCCCCTGTGCATGCCTATGACCGAGACACCTGCGCCAACGTCGTGTCAACCCAGTTCGGGTTTCCCATCCCTGGCATCTTCTGCAGCTGGCAATATTCATGTTTTCCATGCCCATTCCGCGCTTTCCCATCTTCAAGCGGATGGCTACCAGAGCTTATGCTCCTGGTTTCCTTTCTGGTTGGCGAAATGACACTTTGTTCATCGTAAAGCTGTGTATTCAGCAAAACAAGGCAAATCGAGAATGTTGTTGTAGTATTCCGAATCAGGTATGTACAGTACATACGGTTTTCTCGCTCTTGGGAAGACGTCTGGTTCGGCGCTCTGAGGCGGCATCTGATGTTGTGTCCCTGGAGATTCCCGTCCCTGGGTCGATCCGCTAAGATGCCCCGCCGCCCTAAAGGTGGGGCTCAGTCGACCAAGCATGGCTAGGATTACCCCTGACACCGCTGCTGGGGCAGGCGGGAAGCGGGGGAGCAACGCCTGCCTGAAGTAAACACAAGTTCCTTGGCCATTTGGTTGCTCCAGGGTCAGCCCCACGCCGCACTGTCCGGGACTCGACTGGAGCACCCAAACACACCGTGATGCATGTGCAACGAAGACCGCTATCCCGCATATCTTGATTTTCTTTCCGCGGTGTAGAAAAGCTCACGTCTGACAATCTTAAGCCTTCATTTGCTGTGCTGCATTTCCGCATTCTCTGATCTTCGCCTACTGTTTTAGCGCCGAAGGTCAATTGTACTGTACAGAGGTATGAAGGCACATGCCCTCCAACAACGAAACACTTACACCATTTGGCGGCCTGGATTTGCGCGCAGCCAAACCTTATTTACCTTTTGCTTAGCAGGCAGCATATCATACCGTTCATGGCCGACGGACAGCTAACCAAGACCTCTGCAGCGCTTCCTTCCCTGGCTTCGCTCTCCGATCACAGTTAGCCAAATCACAGTCGACCTAACGCTAAATTGCGACTCGCTCGATTGCGCATCTCGAAAGCCAACCAAGCTAACCAAATCTCCAAGCACCCCATCCCGCATCTTATCTCCGCTGCTGTTGCCGTTCGCACGATCAGCGCCTGCCATCTCTATCGGCTACATCGAACGTCCCTGGCAGTATATAAGCTACTTGGGGCACATGAGCCACTTGTCTGCTGCCGGCACCAACAACCTTGTCTCACTTGCCTGGCCGAGAAAGAGATAGACGACATCACCATGGCGGATCGCGAGAACAGGGAATACGACGACGCCGAGGGCTCACCCGATCCGGCGTTGCTGTATACGAAGGAATACTGCATTGGTTGGTTTACCTCGCCCCAGAAACGGTTCCATGCTATGGGAAGACACCGCCAGCTGATAGAAACCCAGGCGGAGGAAGCTTTGGCAAGGTCTACAAAGGGTATTCAGTCCCAACCCGCTCCAATACCCAATCCCTTTGGCTGATAACTGGGTAGGGTGGACAAGCGCACAGGCCAGGCCGTTGCCATCAAAGTGATCGACATAGAGAGTGCTGAAGACGAGGTCGAGGATATCATCCAGGAGATTGCCATCCTCTCCGAACTCCAATCGCCTTATGTCACAAAATACTACGGCTCCTACGCCAAGGGTGCCGAGTTATGGATCGTCATGGAGTTTTGCTCTGGTGGCAGCTGCGCCGACCTGATGAAGCCGGGCTTGATCGGCGAGGAATATATTGCCATCATCGTCCGAGAGCTGTTGCTCGGCCTCGATTATCTGCATTCAGACAAGAAGCTACACCGAGACGTCAAAGGTACGGAGGGCCCCGCGCCCCGCCTGCTGAGCTTTCATCGAGCTCTTGCTAACCTTGCATAGCGGCCAATGTCCTCCTCGCAGCGAATGGCCAGGTGAAGCTGGCTGATTTCGGTGTCTCCGGCCAGCTATCGGCAACCATGACCAAGAAGAATACCTTCGTCGGAACCCCATTCTGGATGGCACCCGAGGTGATCAAGCAGAGCGGCTACGACCACAAGGCAGACATCTGGTCTCTGGGAATAACCGCTTTGGAACTTGCCAATGGCGAGCCTCCGTACGCAGATATTCATCCCATGAAGGTGCTCTTTTTGATCCCCAAGAATCCCCCGCCGAGGCTCGACGGGAACTTTACCAAGGCCTTCAAAGACTTCATCGAGTTGTGTCTGCAGCGCGACCCCAAAGACCGGCCGTCAGCAAAGGAGCTGCTAAAGCACCCTTTTATTAGAAGGGCGAAAAAGACAAGCTATCTGACGGAGCTTATTGAGCGGTATAACCGGTGGGCCGTCACCCATAAGCAGGATGACGAAGAGACCCTAGCCGGGGACGACGAGGATCAATCCGAGAACAAGAATCCCGCTGACGAGGACATGTGGGATTTTGGAACCGTGCGCTTGGTTGGCGACCGCGGCAACATGATTCATAGGCCAGGCTTACTGAACCCCATGGGCGAGTCGGCGACAAACGCTAGGTCGGCCAGGACATCAGAAAGCTCAGACGACTATGGCGAGAGGAGACGGGAGCCAAGCCCAACCAAGTACGCAGCAGATACGCGAGACACTCTCAAAGCGTTTAGCGGGAGTGGCACGACCAGGCAGGTCTCTCCCCAAAGAAAACCGGTTCCGTCTGCATCCGGTGCGCCCCCGTCGCCGAGCAAGGTCCCCTTGCCACCCTCGCCGCAAAAGCAGCCATCAGGGCCCGAAACCCCCCGCGCATCGCTCATGTCGAAGCCCGTACCGCCGGTCCCGGGGGGCAGCTCACCAGACTACGATCGAGTACTGCAGGAACAGCTGCAGCGAGATATGGGCGTGATGAACCTGGGTTCAGCCATTCAGAGAAGCAGCCGGGGGCAACCCGGTCTTTTCCAGCAACAGTCCCAGCCGTCGCCCTTGCACCCGGCATCGTCTTCATCAACCCTAGTCTCGATGAAGATTCCCGAGATACCCCCGTTCCGGGGAGGCTCACAGCCTCCTCCAGGATCTCAGAAGCCCGCAAACCAGCCACAACAGCAGCCCGCATCTCAGCCCACGATGCATAACAACCCCTCCTCTTTCCGGCAGAACATGAACATCCCACCCCTAATTTCCAAGGAACTTCCCCGCCCGGCAGCTAGCGGGCCCGATGCGCCGCCGTCGTCCGCGAACCCACTTTCGTTCCCGACCCCTGCGCCCGCGAACCCGAACGGCGACCTCGACGCTCTCAACGACGTCATATTTCCCGCCCTCGAGGAGGCTCTCAAGCGCAGGCAGATCAACCTGCAACAAGCGTACCGCCCGGACCAACCCGTCACGCCCAAACAGCAGCGCGCCGAGGCCGCCCACGACAAGATCCGCAAGCTTGTGTACAAGCTCGCTCATGTCTGCAAAGAAATCGACCACTTTGATAAATCCGAGCCTGTGGGCATGGGGAAAGATGTGGGGACTTTTCTGGAGGGTTTGTTGGAGGAGATTTTGGTAAGGGTTGAGCCGCTTGATGAGGAGGCTTGATACCCTGTCTTTGGTCGCTCGTTTGAGGTTCCTTTGTTTACGTCTTATACTTGCTTTTATTTGTCGGGTTGGTCCGGAAAGAGGGTCTGTGATGGTGCGTTCTGTTGCAACACCAGAGTGAAAGGGGCCGAAAGAGGTTGAGGCTGAGTGAGGCAGGAGAGATACCCAGAGGCAGAGAAGTTGGAGTGTTTTCAGGGTTGCGTCGAGTATTGGCTTTGGCCGTTTGATATGTGTTTTATGAGCACGGTCACTTGTTTGTCTTGTACTTTTTAGTCGGTCCGTCGGCTTTTGCTTCGTTTGGGGTCTAAGCTATGACGAGGGTATACATGTGCCAACTCGGGATATGCCCTTGTACCGTCTGTGTATGTTGTGGTTTGTTGTTCATGAGCACGTGGGAATGGGCAGGGAGTGTTGGGATGTGGAATGTCACTCCTGAGGTTCGCATCGCAGGGCGGTTTGTTGCTGTTCTCACCTGTTGTGTGTACGTCTGCCTGTCCTGTCGCGCAGATTTTCTTGAGGAGACAGGATGCCTTGTTCAACGCTACATATTGGCTTACGGAAGGAACACAACTGACAAGGGCGGATAATCGAGAACTCGAGCACTCGGACGCCACGATGGAGATACATTCAGCACCTTAGGATGGTACGTCTAGAAGAGACATCGACAGGCAATTCCTAGCACATGCTGTACCTCTCCCCCTTTCAATACCCTCTCTGACTTACAGTTGATCCATCAGCTTCGAGGCAACATAGTCGGTGTTGATTCCCCAGGTGGAAGCCGTGCTTTGCAGATACAGCACCCCGTCCTCAACAACCACCTCGCAGTACGACTCGTACCGGAGCTTGTCAACGATACGGAACGCGTACTCGTTTGTGCTGACGGCCTCGAGCAGGCCCTCGCGCACCATGTCGTCCTCGCCCACCTTGATGTACTTCATCTGAAACGCCAGCGCGTCGAAATAGCGGTACATGGACTCGCCAAAGTTCTTCTCCCAATCACTTGGCGCGTTGCTGCCGGCGGCCCTGAGTTTGGCAAAGGTGTCGGCAAAGTTTGGGTTCAGCGTGACCTGCTCCTCGGGCTTGCCCAGCAGCGTCGCGATGGTCCTGCGCACGTCGTCGATTTTGGCGTCGTACTCGAGCCGGATGTTGATGCGCGCCAGGAAGCTCAGGGGGTTGGATTTGTCAGCGGTCGGGCCTGGTGGCGCGGCGTTGAGGGCCGGGATCAGGACCGAGTCCTGCAGGCAGTAGTCCATGTTGGTGCCGAGGTAGCCCTCGACGAAGAGGATGCGCAGCTTGCCGTCGTCTGTGACGTCGCACCCGCCGTATGAGAAGCGCGGCGGGTCGGAATCTTCCAGGTCGAGCGTCAGCACGTGCGCGTGGCAGATGGCGTTGAGCTCGTTGTTGAAGTCGGCGAGGCTGAGCTTGCCGCCGACGTATTTTAGTTGGAAAATGGCGCCCTCGATGTAGCTGTGGGCTGATTAGTCTTCTGATATGGGGAGATATAAGTACTAACTTGAAGGTATGTAGCTAGGTGCTCGTACCTCTTGATACAGCTTCCGAGCGAGTCCTTGGCGTACCCATCTCCATGATAGGGCCAGATGCTGTTTGGGTTGATGTCGATGGTCCAGGGAGTGCCCAAGACTTCGGAGAGCTGTCTCTCCAGGTCGGCCTTATTGTTCTCCCATTCATCGCGGACTGAGAACAGTTGTTAGTATGCTCAAGCACGGATGGAGTGGTCTTGGTATCTTTCTTACCATTCTTGCGCACGGCAAGTGGGAGCTTGTCAGCAGGCGGGAGACGGCCCATGGTGCTAAGATGGATAGTCTTTGACGTATTAATTGGAATTGACGACGCCAGTGTTGACGACAGGAATGCCACAGTCTCATCTCAGCGAAGCAGAGTTTGACCTCATTTATACTCAAAACTCTTCCCATAAAAAGCACTAGACCCCCCATGCCCAGCCATTCAGGAGCATCTGTCAAACTGCCTGACCACGGGGCTGAAGTGAAGCCACACTAGGCATGTACGATTCGGGATGCCTTTCTAGACCCTGTAGCTTAAGCACAGACTCCGGTAGGTCGTGAGTCCAATGCCGGCGCCTTCGCACTGGTAGTCATGATGGGAAATCTCAGGCAGATGCTAGGATCAGGGGGAGAGTCACACAACGACCTGTGATCCATGGTCCTTGCTGCAGGAGGCACACCACAAGGAAAGATTCTCACCGCTGTGGTGGTGAAAATGAGGAGGTTGAGCCGGCGGTCTAATCTAAGGAGGGGTTGGAGAGGCTTGGAGCACCGTGCAGGGGGTGCTTTGATGCGGCATGCACTGAAATCGAGAGAGATGGTGTGGCAGCGAGGGTTTCTTGCTTTGTGGTTACTGTACTTGTACAACAAAATAGATGACGGTCCGATGAGGGGTGATGAATGTGTGGAACGGGACACGGGAAGTCCTCAACCCGCTGCAGTCCAACGGCGACGAGCTCAGCTTCTCAATGAGGTTTGTCCCCGCCATCGCCAAAACTGTGGCTTGCAGAAGGACCTGCTGGGCGTCGCCAAGACAAACCCCGGCATTCAGCTCTGCGTTTTGGGAGCATGTTTATGTCTTTCAGGGGGTTACTGCATCTGGGGTGGTCAAGACAAGCTGCCTCCGTTGATGAGGGCCGAGATGGCTTTAAAATGGCCATGGATTCACGACCAGCCGATGGATGGCATGAGAGATGGATATTCTGACAAACTGAGTCCACCGATTCTCTCGCTCTCGAGTTTGTAAACCTGCAATAACCCAGCAACTCAAGTACTCAACCATGCCCTCACTGTATGCACCCTTCTAACCTTCCTTGTGCACATGGCTAACCCAGACACCAACAGACCACTCAAAGTCCAAGTCGGCATCCGCGACCACTGGGTCAAAGAGGATGGCCCGCTTCAGAAAGCCATTAAGGACCTAGAGGCTCTCCTCGGACACGACGTCGTCGTAGAGCCGGAATGGAACCTCCTCATCGCCGAGCTGGACGACTTCTACGAAGACAAGGGCAACCTTGTCGCCGTCATCGCCGACTGTGTCCAGGTCTGGATCAAGAGCATGATGGAACTGCTGGAAGATCCGGCGAACGAGTCATGGACAGACACTGTTCTTGAAAAGGTCCCCGTGCGCTTGCGGGTGATTGTCGAGGTTGCGCCCTCAGACAAGGCCTCGTCGTCGTGGTCGGAGCAGCGTAGTGCCTTCGTCGTCAGTCTCCCCAAGAAGCAGGTCTACCGCGCAGCGGCATTGTTTCCCACTTTCCGCGGCGACCTTCTTGCTTGCTTCGACTCCAACAAGAAGCCTCAACTGCCAGACAAGACCGCGGGAGCCGCGGATGACTGGGCTGGCGTAGAAGTCGACGGCGAGACCGGCAAGCCGTTGGTGGTTGACCACCCCAAGAGTGCGCGACCAGCGGCGCGGCCCAAGACCGAGTTTCTCCCCAGCGTGGCGTCCATGCCCCGGCCTGATCTGCTCCTGACTCAACCGCCCTACCACCTCACCATGCACGAAGGAAACAGACACATTGAGCTTCAATGCAGCCACAGTCCATCCCTGCAGTTCCTTTCCGATTATCTGAAGCGGTGGTGCCGCATCAACCACCATGATACGTCCAATGTAAAGAGTCCCCGACTCCCTGTTGATGATCCAGAGCCAGCCTCGGGCACATGCTGACCGTAATCCGTCAAGCCGCCTGCAGTCCAGATCATACTTCACCAATCGGCGTTTGGAATGGGCGAGATGTTTGATCGGCTGGTCCTTAGCACCCAAGAGACCAGATACACAAGTCAATTCCAGGTCACAGCTCCCATGTTGGTGGCCCTCATTGAGGGCACCCTGGGATATGACCTCGTGTCGACTTATAGCGGGTGGACTTTTCGAAGGGATACCGAGTTCAAGACCCTGTGATGCCAATATTTGCTTCTTCTGAGCTTCTGTTGGGACTTGGATCTCTGAGTTCCCTGAGTTTTTGTCTGGAAAAGGGGGAGGTTTGCAAGTTTCTTCTTCTTAGGTGGGCAGTTTGGATCCGCTGTCATCAATTCAGATAGCCTGCCCGGCTAGCTCAATCGGTAGAGCGTGAGACTCTTATGGGTTCTCCGTAATCTCAAGGTTGTGGGTTCGACCCCCACGTCGGGCTCAATTCCCGTCGCGACTTGATTTTTTTGCTCGTCATTTATTCCCCTCGGGTATCGCTAATAAATACGCCCCCTTCTATGTCATATCCTTTGCGCAAAGGAGCTGCGTATCTAGGCTTCTCCGACCCAGCGAGTGTAGATCTTCGCTTCCCAAGGAAATAAGGGTTCGCGCCCAAACCACTCTGCCGGAACGTCTCTGCCTTGCGATATCTCTCGCCAACCGCTCTCGCCCTTGCCGGGCCAGTTGGGGATCACATATTCCGAACCAGACGTACTCTCATTACTAAAATTCGCAACAATAAGCACCGGTTGCTTGCCGTCACCAACCTTGCCTCTCCGCCAGGCCATGATCTTTCCCCCGCGAGCCTCGCTGACATGGAAAAAATCGGTCTCGTTCTCGCCCAGAGCAGGGCACACTGTCCGAAACTTTACCAGGTTCGCCACATATCGAAACAACTCTTGGCGCCACCCTCCTTCATCCTTCCGGGCATAATTGACCGGATCGGTCTGCTTTTTGCCCATGTCGACGCTGCGATCCATCTGGTCGGCAAATTCCTCGCCTGCAAAGATCATCGGAATTCCCACACTAGTCAGCAGCAGCGCAAACGCCAGTTTAGCCCTCCTTTCAATGTCCGATATGCCGTTGTTGACCAAGAAGTTGTACAGCCGTTCTTTGCGGAGTCCCTCTATATCGTGCGACGTGATGTAGTTGACTGCTTGAATACCCTCCCTAAAGCTTGCGCCGTTGATGTCGTCCAGCCTGCAGTCCACGAGCTTGCGGACAGTCCACTCGAAATTGTCCCCGCTTGCCGACTCGCCCAAGATGACTGCCCGCAATCTGCCTTGCCAATGCTCGTTCCACAAAGCGTCAAGGGCACCTTGGTGGATGACGGACACTGGCATAGAAAGCTCTTCGCCAATAACCAGAAACTTCGTCGGGTCAGCCGAGGGGCCGTATCTTGCGTTGTAAAGCTCCCAAGCACGATCCCTGTAGGAACGCACAAAGTCATAGTTGGCAATGTTGTTCACGCTGTCGATCCGTAATCCGCCGACCCCGAAGTCCTGCATCCACCGTGCAAGGTGTGAGCGGTGGAATGTCCATGAGGGGCGTACCTCTACCGTGCCCTGTCCCGTCTCCGGGTCGTAAGAAGGAGTGGTGCGGATATATCGCCATAGGTTCCCTCCATAGCCATCTCTCAGCTCCCTGTTCCTATGGGACTGATAACTATCCGGGTTATTTGGTTCCAGAGAAGCCCTCAGGTGGAAGGTATCCCAGTCGATGTAGCTGTACGAATCGTGCCCAAACGCCATGACCACGTCGGTAAAGAGGCGGACATGCTGGGAGTGGATCGTACCGACAAGACGACTTAAATCAGACGATGAACCAAGATCGTAGTCGGTTGCAAAGTAATGAGCTGTTGCGTAGCCCCATTCGCCCTTGGCCTTTGCGTCTGCGACGGGCAGGAGCTCAAGCGCATTGATGCCCAGGTCACTTAGGATGGCCTGCTCACGAACGGCAGATATAGATGCGAAGCGACTGCCATTGACCGCTGGGTCGAAAAGAGCTAAAACATCGGCAAACGTTCCGGCATCTACCTCAATCCCGCGGGAGTCGTTGCCGGCCCTAGCCCAGGAGGTAGGAAGCTCATAGATGACAAGATTATGATTCCTGGGAAGTGCAGCTAGGTCAGGAGTGGGAGGCAGCTGAGGCTCGGTGCCGTCGATATCACAGGGCCAAAGCTTGTCATCGTGGTATTTGATAACCGAGGCGGGCTGATATAGTGCACTGTCGTTGGCAGTCGTGGCCACGCTGTAATCGACGGTGAAAGCAAATGGGTCTGTCACCAACATCACGCCCCTTTTCTCGAGGGACGTGTCCGAGATCTCGAACCAGTAGCGGTAGACTTGCCCGTCCTGGAGAGGCGGCGAGATAGAGCCAGGACTGAGCGCCCACAAAGACGTCTTGCCCTGGAAAGGTGCAAGTGGTGCTCTGGCAGTCTGATCAAAGGCGTCGCCGTCTTTGACACCGATGACAAGATTGGGTGGAGAGGAGGTTCCGCCAGGTAGCCACAAGACGAAATTGTCAAGGCGTAGGTTGAGAATGTCGACGGGGTACATCGCGAGGATCTGATCGTTCAATCAATGGAGCAGCAAGTGTTGACAGGGCGATGACAATGCAGTGGTATCATGCCATGCATCCGGTGCCGATTGATAGCTGGGTTTATATGGCTGGGAACTGGGAGGGATCTAACATCCCTGAAATCCCTCAGGAAAGCGCCATCGCTGACGCCGTGCGAGGCAAGTCCTCGGAACTAGTCAGGGCTGAGTCAAGTGCTCCCCAACTGGCCCCATGCGGTGAGACAGCTGGAAAGAACAGTCGGTGACAGGCCATCGTGATATCTATCGACTATCACATGCTGCCCATGCCTCCGCGGGATGTAATACGCGCTCTGAATAACTTGCTGGTGACAAGCCATGATAAATGCTCCAGGAGCCATCGCATCGTTGGGCGTTTCCATTAAGATGCGCAACTTCAGTCGTGAAGTTGGACCGAGCCTCGAGAGTTCTGGTGTCTTGGTGAGATGTTGCTTATCCTCTTCTTATCCAAGTTGGCTTCACTCAACTGATAAGAAGAAAATGGCGTTAGAAAATGCCAGCGGCTTTTGCAGACGTCACAGGTGGGACAAGCTGCGCTAGCCCTTCCAGGCCTAGCGCGGGCTTTGCGTCGCTTTAGAGTGACCCACTCTTCCGGGTCGATGGAGACTGAAAAGAACTCGGCCAACAAGGCAGTGGGCAGGCACTGAGAAGACTGCTTCTGTTTTTTGCGGCATTTGCTCTTCGGTCCTCTTCTTGCCTTGCAACACTTTGCTTCTTCACAGGTTCAACACATAAGAGCACGCTCGTGTAATCACGCCAATTGCCATGTTCAGGACCCAATCTCCCAAGATGTTGTCGAGGAACTCTGCACGCGCTGCCCAGGTAGGTGCTCATCCTATTTTTGCCTCCCCTCGTTGCTCTGTCGCATGCCGGATCCCGCCAGTGCTTGTTGGGTTATTTCTCTAACTTTCCTTCACAGCGCATGCTCAGGGCGGCCGCTCAGCCCTCACAGCGCTTGAACTTGGCCCGTGGTTTCGCCAGCGTCAGCGATGCTCCGTCCCAGACCGTTCAATCCGATATCTTCAAGCCTACAAAGTACGGCGGCAAGTACACGGTGACGCTCATTCCCGGAGATGGTATCGGCGCCGAGGTTGCCGAGAGCGTGAAGACCATTTTCAAGGCCGACAATGTGCCCATCACATGGGAGCAGATCGAGGTATCCGGTCTGTCAGACGCAACGCCGGCTGGCCGCACAGAGGAGGCGTTCCAAGAGGCCGTCGCATCTCTTAGGCGAAACAAGCTCGGCCTCAAGGGCATTCTGCACACGCCTATTAGCCGGTCCGGCCACCAGAGCTTCAACGTGGCCATGCGCCAGGAGCTCGACATCTACGCCTCCATCTCCCTGGTCAAGAACATCCCCGGCCTCAAGACACGCCACCAGAACGTCGATCTGTGCATCATCCGCGAGAACACCGAGGGTGAATACAGCGGTCTCGAGCACCAGAGCGTCCCCGGCGTCGTCGAGTCGCTCAAGATCATCACGCGGACCAAGTCTGAGCGCATCGCCAAGTTTGCCTTCAGCTTCGCCCTCGCCAACAACCGCAAGAAGGTTACTTGCATCCACAAGGCCAACATCATGAAGCTGGCCGACGGCCTCTTCCGCGACACTTTCAATAGGCTGGGCAAGGACTATCCCCAGCTCCAATGCAACGACATGATTGTCGACAACGCCTCGATGCAGTGCGTCAGCAGGCCGCAGCAGTTCGACGTCATGGTCATGCCCAACCTGTACGGCGGTATCCTGTCCAACATTGCTGCCGCACTTGTCGGCGGCCCGGGTGTTGTCCCCGGTTGCAACATGGGCCGTGATGTCGCCGTCTTCGAGCCCGGTTGCAGACACGTCGGTCTCGACATCAAGGGCAAGGACCAGGCCAACCCTACCGCCCTCCTTCTCAGCGGCACCATGCTGCTCCGCCACCTCGGCCTGGATGACCATGCCAACCGCATTTCCAACGCAGTCTACGATGTCATTGCCCAAGGGTAAGTTCCAGCGGCCATGCTAGTCATAAGCCTCATGTGCTAACAGCCCTCACAGCAAGGTCCGGACCCGCGACATGGGCGGCGAGGCCACCAACAACGAGTTCACCCGGGCAATCCTCGAGGCTATGGAGAAGGCGCTCTAAAATGGATTCAAACTATTATCAAGTGGGGGCCCTTGATCTAGGCGCGGCATGTACATCATCCAACTTATCCGCGCTCTCGCGGGCATGACACATCTCATTGCCCATATAGAATGCCAGATGGCTGGCCGGCAGCATAGACTGGATAGGCACAGAGCAAGGGGAGGCATGCTGTGGACTTGTATACTGTATGTGGTAGATGTGGCCGGCAGGCGTGCATTCGTCTTTCTTTTGTGCTGTTCCATGTTAATGATATGAAATGTAGCGGAATTGTTGTTTTCAACCGCCTCTTGATCCGTGCCTTAACTTGCAAACGACCCAACTACACACCGCAAGTATTGCAGTCCTTAGACTCCCAAATTCATCGGATGGAGGAAGTCTGGGTGGTGTGGCATGGTCCTGTATGAGCGGCCCATTTCGGTCTACCTCGGAGTCAATTGCGGAGGAACGACGGAGCTATCGGCGACAAGTGGGCCCCAGATACCTCGGTGGAGCCCAACCACACGGGGTTCAAGCCTTCAAGGTCAAAGAATTTTGGGAAAGCATTTCGAATATTTTGTAGCCAGAGACGCCAGACGAGATTGGCTTCAGCCTTGAACAACATCTGGATACTAGAAGGGGCAAGATCAGGGATGGAACTGCTGAATGCTCTTCGAATCGATGCTACCTGTTTAACATTAGGTACCTCCTCCCCGTTAGGCAGTCAACCCGGCCGTTGGGCAAGTCCTCCATGCCAAGTTGCTCCCGTCCTTCGATTTTCGTACTGTAACCAAACTCGCGACCTCACAACGGCAGCCATCTAGACGACTAGTACTAGTAGGGTCTTTGCGACATCCTTTGGCCATGTTCAGTGTCTTAGTCAGGAGAGAAATCAAAAGGATAGCTGGAGGCGCACCTGTGATTAAGGCTGGATCCGCCCCAGCCGTCTCTTTACTCATTCCAGAACCGACCCCGTCTGCACTAGAGAAGTTCGCGAGTCTCGCGCGCAAATATTGGGCCCTTGTGCTCCTCGCCATCCTTACCCCCGGCGGCCTTGCAACGGCGTGCGCAAAGACCAATCCGATTGCCGTGTTCTTCATCAATTTTGTGGCTATCATCCCATCTGCGCACCTAAATTCGCAAGCGCTGCATCGTATCCGTGCTCTGCTGGGAGATATCAAGGGTGCTCTGATCTATATGACCTTCAGGTACCTACCTACTTACGTTGAGTAGTAGCCATTTATTTTTGTTCATGATGCCTGACTTAGGCTGGCAGTAACCTTGTTCTGCTCATCACTCCATCCTTCTCCTGCGCAGCGGCCAGGTTGAGACGCTCAAGACATCTTTGCTGGGTGGTGTTGTATCCATCCTGCTTCTGGTTACGGGAATGAGCTATGTGTTGGGTGGCTACTACCACATGCGTGACGCTAATGGTGACGGCATGGAGCAATATGTTAGTAGCTCAAGCGACAGCCTCTTCGATGGGCGACCTTCTGACTCTGACCTCGACGAGCCTACTGATCCCGACGGCGTCGTCCATCCTGTCGAATGCGTCTGCCGGAACCATCGCGATGCAATCGCGCGGTTCCTCCATCATGCTCATTTTGCTCTACTGTGGCTGGCTGGTCTTTCAGCTCAAGACACACAAGAAGCTCTTCGAACCGGAGGGGGTTCAATACGCGCACCAGCGGGATCAGGAGCAGCGACCGAAGAAGGGTGCGTTATGGCTGCTTGTTGTGAGCTTTGCCGTCACGTCAGCGATTATCGGCGTCCACACAACCTTTGCCGTGGACAACATTGATGCTGTCATCGAGAGTACATCCATCCCGAAATCCTTCATTGGGTTCGTCATGTTGCCGATCCTGAATAACGACCTGACGGCGATATCTTATGCCATTCTAAACAACATGGATTTTGCCGTTCATTCTTCTATCGGGAGGAGCTTGCAGATTACACTGCTGTTCACAGAGGGACTGGTTTTGATCGCATGGCCGCTTGGAATCGTCGACATGAACCTATTGTTCGACACATATCAGGTGTTTGTGCTGTTCCTGTCCACCTTGACCGTAAGCTACATGGCCGGAACTGGTGGAAGGACAAACTGGTATTTATTTCACCTCCCCAAGCAGTTCCTTTCGTAACCTTTGCTTAGAGACCATGATTATTGATGGCTTTCAGGTATAAGGGCGCCGTACTCGTGACAACGTATGTCATTGTTGCGCTTGGATCCTGGACGCCAGAAATTGCATAGCCATGAGCGATACGAACTACACGCATTCAAAAGCCACGTTATATAGCTACATACTCGTCACGCCGCGGTAAGAACGCAATGTCAATCAGAATTCCTAATGTGTGAGTTCCAGGTCTCGGCCAAACCAAGAGTAGGACTTCAGAGAGGGACCTGAGGTGCAAATTGCTAGGTCGTACTTTACATCTTACACCAGGTTCTTGGGTAAATGTGTAGGGCAGAACAGGGCTACAGGCTATCTTATGCTGGCACAAAATCTTGAACGGTAAATGAGACACATACCAGCTTCATAGCTTAGTGGTTAGACACCTATAGCACTGTATTGGCATTTGAAGCTACTACCACTACTACTCCAAGTATAGACCCCTTGTTCAAACTCAGGAGCCCATACTACCTACATAGCATTTTGACTGAACGTTGAACGTTAGGTAACCAGAGTACACTACCTTTACTTTAGCCATTGTCTCCCTTCACACACAAATATGTTAAAATGTGAAGAGAATTTACTAAAGAGCCAAATGTACGTCCAGGAGTCTGGGACCTACCTAGGAGGTAGGAGAGCCCTTGAACCAGCAAAGTGATTCAGTCAAAGACCGCTGCAATGACAACCTAGTCTCAAGTCACACAACATCTGTGTCAGAAAGAAAGGGTCCTTCCTAATCGAGTCTGTGTGCTGAGTGCTCCTACTAAGCATTAATTCTGCGGTTGTTGGGTTCATGCTCAATGTTGTTGGAAATGCAGCCTACAGAGATGGGACTTCGTGCAACCACAGACATGGATTTCAAATTGCTATCTGTACCCTATTGAGGCTTATTCCCCTGGAACACACGAATACCTGTGCTCATTGCCGGATACGGCGGACAAGATGCGAACTGCAGCGAGGGATCCGAGTTCATGACCATGTTCGTCGGCACGCCGCCGCGCGGACATCGGTCAGACTCAGAATCCAGACCGCTACCCTGACCGAATCGATGCTAATGAAGTGCTAATGTCGACTGCATGCATGTGCATGAGGGGTTCCCGAGGACCTAGCTCTCAGTGGTTGCATCCGCTTTCTAACAGCAGCATCTTGCAGTAGGGCTGCAGGAGGGTCTACACCATCAATGTCCGCCCTGAGTCCCTGGATGGAAGGCTGTTGCTTCCGCTAGTGATTGTCTACATACAGCTCTCCATGGCGGTCTTAGGCTAGCGCTAGGCTGTTGAAGAGGGGATTAAGTGGTTAACACTACGCCAAATATGCAGGCCATCGACACTCTACCAACTACAGTCAAGCCCAACTCAAGCAGTCGGGCTAAGCCGTGGGGAGGTTTCCAAATCAGGACAACTCAAGGGGGATTTAACCGGGTTCTTGCGCTGACAGCTGAGGCGTTGGACGATCGAGGCTTTAAGCCAATGGTTTGAGCTAGAAACCACATATGTAGTGTAGTACACACATAAACACGCAACCAACACACCCTCCAACCACTCAACCGCACTCAACTCAGCACGCCCGCTGATGGCCCGTCTGGCCCTGCGCCTCAACGTGAGGGGTAGGGGCGGGAGGGGTCGAAGTGCGAAGCAGGCCCCGAGTTGACCGGTGGACCAAAGTATAAAACTTCCTGAGTCGGTCATTGGCATTGTCTTGAGCCTTCAGTTGCGGAGAGTATGTGAACAAAATCCAGTATCAGCATACCAAACCATCCAAAAGACCCAAGAACTCTATCAGCAGAGAAACTGAGAGAGCAGCCATGAGCGGTAACATTGCTGTCACCGGGGTCTCTACCTCTCCCGGCCCCAATGGTAAGGCTTTCTCGTCGCGTTCAGTGCGCTGCTGGAGTGTAAGACTGAGGCATCAGCCTTGTCTGCCTTTACCGAGTCTTCCCGAACCATCCGGCGTCGCTCCTTTGGATACCATGACTGACACAGTACAGGATCCGTCCCCGTCCGTCGGGAGCTTCGCGATCTAGAGCGAAACTACCCCGACCAGTTCAACCTCTACATCCTCGGTCTCAAGAATCTCGAGGGACAGGACCAGTCCAGACTGACCTCGTACTACCAGATAGCTGGCATCCATGGCATGCCCTACAAGCCCTGGAACGGCGTCGGCAGTCAGACCAACTGGCAGTCGACCAGCGGATTTGGAGGGTACTGCACCCACTCGTCCATCTTGTTCCTGACTTGGCATCGTCCATACCTCGCTCTCTACGAGGCATGTTTCCCTCAAACCGTTCCACGGCTCATTCTGGGACGTGAAAGACTGACCAAACCCTGCAGCAATCGCTTTATAACGCCGTTCAAGAAGTTGCGAGGCAATTCCCAGCCGGTGCCCTTCGTGACAGATACGTTGCGGCGGCCAGAGACTTTCGAGCTCCCTACTTCGACTGGGCAAGCCAGCCGCCTCGGGGAGCATCAGCGTTTCCAAGCCTCTTCACATCGCCCAACATACAGGTAATCGACGTGGATGGCAGGACCAAATCCACTAGCAACCCACTGTACCGATTCGACTTCCGCCCGGCAAATGTCCCTCCCGGAGATCTTCAGCAGGTATGCCGCCTTTGACGTCGACCACCTATCCATTTTCCGAGTGCTAACATCGTAACCAGTGGAGCCGCTACCAAGCCACTGTCCGATACCCGAACAGCCGGGGCCAGTCCCAAGACGCGCGCGTCGCCCCCATCCTTGCCAACGAACTGGCCTCGCTGCGCAGCAACGTCGGCCTCCTGCTGCTGTCTTACACCAACTTCGACGCCTTCAGCTACAACAGGTGGGATCCCAACACGCGGCCGGGCGAGTTCGGCAGTCTGGAGGACGTGCATAATGAGATCCACGACCGGACCGGTGGCGGCGGCCATTTCTCGTCTCTCGAGGTCTCGTCGTTTGATCCCTTCTTCTGGCTGCACCACATGTGAGTTCTTCTCCAGCTTTGCCGCTTCGGAAAGAAGAACAAAAAAAATAGATTCGCTAACGCTTGCTTCTGCCAGCAACGTGGACCGCCTCTGGGCCATCTGGCAAGAGCTGCACCCAGACAGCTACATGTCGCCGCGTCCGGCGCCTTACTCGACGTTCAACTCAACCGGGGGCGAAATGCAGACGGCGAACACGCCCCTGACCCCCTTCTGGGACGCGTCCGGCACCAAGTTCTGGACGTCGGCGCAGATCCGGGACACGACCACGTTCGGGTATGCGTACCCGGAGACGCAGCAGTGGCGGTACCCTGATTATCCAACATACCAGGCCGCGATCCGCCGCGCCGTCACCGCCCTGTACGGCACCAACGTGTTTGCCAACTTCGTCGCCAACGTCGAGAGCCGGCGCGAGGAGCACGCCTTTGCCATGAGCTCGTTGGTGGCGGCGCTAGACGGGGAAAAAGAGGCTAACGGAGCGCCGGTTGAGCCCGAGAAGGCAACCGTGCCCGAGAACGGCCAGGCGGCCGAGGACGCCCAGAAACCCCTTGCAGCCTCTGCCGCCGCCGCCGCCGCTCCTCCCGCTATTGCGGCAGCAGGAGCAGCAGCAGCAGCCACCCCAACCGCCGTCGATTCCTCCACACAGACCGACCCAATCCCTGCCTCGCTCAAGCACCTAGCCCCCTCCAACAAATACCACGACTGGATCGTCAACGTGCGGGCGCAGAAGCACGGTCTGAACCAATCCTTCCGGGTACTCGTCTTCCTCGGTCCCTTCAACGAGTCCGACCCTTCAACTTGGGACACCGAATTCAACTGCGTGGGGCGCGTGTCGGTGCTGGCGCGGTCGGCGACGGAGACGCAGTGCGCAAAGTGCCGCGTCGATGCGGCCGAGGAGCTCATGGTCTCGGGCACGGTGCCCCTGACCTCGGCGCTGCTGCAGGACATTACCGAGGGCGAGGTGGCGAGCCTCAAGCCCGACGACGTGGTGCCCCACCTGCGGGCCAAGCTCGCCTGGAAGGTGGCGCTGTTCGATGGCGAGGAGAGGGACGTCCTGTCGGTCCCCGGCCTCAAGGTCAGTGTGGCGTCTACCGAGGTGACCATCGGGGAGGAGGATGGTCTGCCGGTGTATTCCGGGGAGTATACCGTGTATCCTGAGATCACCGAGGGCAAGCCGGCTGGGTTGGCGGCTGGAGAGCACATCTGAGACTGCTCCGTTTTGGAAAGTGATGGCCGTTGGTTGGCACCAGGTCCAGCTCATTACCAGATGACTTTTGGAAGGGAGAATGGGTATCAGAATTTAGCTGGGAAAAATGAAGAATATAGTAGGCATAACCATGCTTTTGTCGCCGGACCCCAAAACGCCTCCCTATGCGATAGCCGAGAGAGAGAAGATCAGAATTGAACCCGCCGTTTTCGCCCGGTATACTTGGATGTCGGCTTGACGATCTTGCCTTTTCGTTCCATCTGCTCCTTCTTTTTGATGATCCAGGCCTTGCTGCCCTTTTTGATCTCGCCCTTGCCGCTCTTGGCCTTTTTCCGGTTGTCCAGAATGTCGACGTTGTCCATGCCCTCGACAACACCCGTGATGTCACCTCCTTTGTTGCTAACGGCCGAGCTGCCCACCGTGAGCACCAGGTAGACCTTGACGTTCTTGGTATCCGGGTCGTCCTCAAGAAGACCGGCACCGAAGCCGGCCTTGACAGCGGCCGACGTGATCATTTGCTTCTGGACGTCATTCTTGGGGTAGAATTGGCAGACGGCCATGCCGCCCCGTTTTAACGCCGCATACAACCCATTGAAGAAGCGCGTCAGCCGGCCTGCGGGGGACGTCTCGCTGTTTTCGGCGTTGCAGAGCCATTGGATTGCGCTGATGCTGATGGCGGCATCGAAGGTTCCGGGCCGGAAGGGGACACCCTGCCCGATATCGGCAAGCAGCAGGTCACCCTCGACATCTCGTTGTAGAGCCACGTCCAGCATCGAAGCGCTGATGTCCATCCCAACCCATACGTGTGGCCCGCCCTCGTCTTCGGGAACGTCCGAGAGGATCTCACCGGACAGGCCACTGCCGCAGCCAATGTCGAGGATGAAGCTCGGGGATTTTAGGTTCAGAAGCTCAAGAGCGCGTCGTGTCATGGAGGCCTGAATGTTTTGGATACGAGAGCTGGTGGTGTACTTGCGTGCTTCGGCATCGTTGTAGTGGACGTCGGCCGCGCTGGCTGTGTTAATAATGGCTGATTGCGGGGGAACTGGATCTGGGAATGAGAGACCTACAGGGTATCCTCAGGGCGGGACATCTTGGCGGCGTATACAGGATCCTGCTAAGAACGTAAAAGCGGTCGAGTGCTTTGGTATGTAGGAATCCGTCGAGGTCTGGGTTACAAGATCTAAAGAACGAGGCCGCAGTCTTGAAGACTCCCGGTCTTGGAAACACAGCGGAAAATTGGATGTGGTGGGGCTTGTTCAGGGATTCCTCAGGGCCCGCGGCAGCTGGAGTACCCTCACTAATAAGCCAATCGTTCGGAATTGTGCGACCTGGGATATCAGAAGGATATATCCTTGACTACGGCCTGTATTTGTGCCTTTTTGTTTTTTGAAGGAGATCGCAACTGGACCGTTTCCAACCCAAGCTGTGCTTGTTGCCCACGGGCGAAATTGTTGAAGCGCATTTGCGATTGTGGGCGATAAGTGGTTATCTTTTGGATCTCCTATCTTATCGATAAGATCGTCCAACCCGGATATCACCGAGATTGTCATTGACGGCCGCCAATTCAATACGTGTACAGTACATACGTGCACCGGACGTCATCTCAATTCCAGGGCAACTCCCTGACCTGCGCCTGCAACTTTGACTTGCACCTGCACCAGCCCCTGGAAATAGAGCTCCCTCCACCTCTTCGAACATTTCCAGTTTGATATTATGAACTCGGCCAAGTGAATGTGACCGATACGAAAGATGTGGATTCTACCGCTGCTTGGATATGTTGGCTCCATCGTGGGCTTTTGCTTCATGACGCTGGCCATAGGTGTGTACCCATCATAGCTTCTCCGCTGCCACCTCTGTGCTGTTTCCTCTTGAAGGGTACTGACCGGCGGCACCTATCGCAGCGTCGGGGCTTTACTACCTTTCTGAGCTCGTCGAGGAACATACCGTCATCGCGAAACGCTTCCTCACCAGGCTCATCTACTCCATCATGGCGTTGCAGCTCCTGCTCTGCGTCGTCGACAGGTTCCCTTTTCTCCCGACGGCACTGGGGATCTTCTCCCATTTTATCTACTTGGGAAATATGCGGCGGTTCCCCTTTGTCAAGCTCACGGATCCCTTATTTTTAACGTCATGCGGTAGGTACACCGGCACTCTGACCAAAGCAATAGCTGACAAGCAATCGCGTCCGCAGTCCTCGTCTTGATCAACCACTATGTCTGGTTCAGGCACTTCTCCCACCACCAGGAACGCGCCTACGAGAGCATGACCTCGTATTACGACACGCCCAGCGACATTCCCACCTTCACCGAGATCGCTTCTTACTTTGGCCTGTGCGTCTGGTTGGTCCCTTTCTCCCTGTTTGTCAGCCTATCAGCGAGCGACAACATCCTACCGACCATGGGCAACGAGCCGTCAACGCCCTCAATGGCTACTGGAGGTATTGACGGCGGGAACGCTCGAAGACGGGGTCAGGGGATGGCGAAGGCTCTGGTCGATAACATTCGGGGGGCAATTGCAGAAACAACTGCCTTATTTGGGGGGAAAAGACCGGATGATCGACTTTGAACAGGTACTGAACTTGGTGTAAAATTATGTTTCGGGTATGAAGGAGGCGTTCATGGAAAACGATATGTGACGTAGCGGTAATGACAGTTTAGTAAGTCTACCGCACTCGCCGTCTTACGATGCATTCCCGCCTTCTCGCTGATCCGATACAAGAAAGGCGGAGAGAGTAACCTAACCGACCATACAGCTCAAGGCGCAAAAAGCAAAGTATCTGAAGCCAAGAACGAACTCAAGCCCTCAACCTTCCTTACCACTATGCCCCCCTCCCCGACCACCATCGCCACCCACTACCCCCGGACGAACCTACACCAACCGGCCGCCCCCTCCGAGCCGCCTCCTCCCGCGCCTCGGCTAGCCGGTCATAGAACCCCGAGACCTCCCTCAGCCAATCCAGACTCAGCCCGGGCCGGCCGGTACCAACAACAGCAACATTGCTACCGCTGTCATCACGACTGCGTGACGAAGCACTGCCGCCCACAGGAACCCAGGCAGGCTCGTTATCCCTGGCATACCACCCGGCGGAAAGCGGCGCGCCTCGGCCAAGCGAGAGGGACGACGACGACCGCGGGGAATAGGACGAGTAGGAGGAGGAGTAGGCCGTGCCGGAGCCGGAGTAGGGGTAGGGGTAGTCGCCGCGCGTGGTGGTGGCGGAGGACGATAAAGAGGAGGACCGGGGCGAGTAGGAGTAGTAGCTGGGTTGGTGGTGGTCGTGGTGGTGGTGGTGGTCGTACGAGTAGGAGTCTGGGTTGTAGCGTGGCTCGCTTTGACTCGTGAGCCGCCTCCCCGTTCCCGGGGGGAAAGAGGAAGAGGAGCGCGGGCTGTGGCTCTGGCTGCGGCTGCGGCTGCGGTAGGGTGGTGGCGGGCTGATGCTGTCGTCCCGTCGTGCCCGGGATCGCGGAGGGGAGTAGCTCGGCAGCCGCACACTCCTGGGGTAGCGGGACTGCGCGGCTGTGAGGTCGCCCCATGACGGGAAGGGGCTGTGACTGCGGCTGCTGCGTGCTGGCGTGTGAGTGTCGAAGGGCAGCAGCGGGAGCCAAAGGTTGCCGTACTGCCCGGTGTCGCGGGGCGAGGCCATTCTTGTTTGTTTTCCTTTGCTGAGGAGAAGGATGTGTTGCTAGGTTATTGAGTCTCGGTTCTGTCAGTAGGCAACAACGCTCAGGTTCCAAGTGGATGTTCAAGAAGTTGGATTGGGGTCAAGGGTTTCCACTCTTTATATGTTTGGTCCGGCTTAGCCTTGTTGATTTTCCCTCCCTGCCTCCATCCGCGGGACGTGGGACGGCTGGTGTTTAGTATTTGTCTATCCCTGCCTATCAGTCCTCAATCTGGCCCCCTCCGCCCTAACTGACCGTTAGTTGACCCGCGCACTTCTCAGAATTCATGCTGTGGTCGACGGGGTGCGCCGGTCTGAGACCACCTAAAGGAAACTTGCAGAAACTCTGGTGATCCGGTGCTATGTTGCTCACTCTGCCAGCAAACTGGTCAACCCCGGCCGTCTCGCGCGATGCAGGCCTAGCACTGGAACTCAGCCTCCATGACCTCACGTGGTCTTGTCACTATTGTGGGATACACATGGGTTTGCTGCCTCAAGTACGACAGACGGCTCGCCGATTTTCTCCCTTTCTGGCCGTCGGTAAACGGTCAGCTACGACCAAGGTGTGCTTGCTTGCGGGTTTGTGCATACTAGCATGCCGCCTTGGTCTCAGGCCTCTCTTAGTGCAGGCTCCTCCACATCATCAAGCTCTCGATGGGTAGTCGCCGCGTCGCTGTCCGGGAAAGGGGGGAGGTAGCCCGCCATAAAGCGGTCTCCATTGTTCTGTCAAGTTGAAGATAGCCTTGATGAAGTTCGCCAGGGACTCATCATATAGGTTTTGTTTCTAGAGTCAGGACAACCGTTCGATTTTGCCTTGTGGACCGGCACAGATCTGGCCGTAGCCCTCCCAGTTAATGGTTGTCGTGGTTGTCAGTCTCGTGGCAAGGGGCGACCCAATACATTTCGCTTTTAAACCGATTAAGCCAGTTCGGGCTTCGGTCAGCAAGTCAACAAGCTACAGACGATGTCATTTGTTGTTCATGTATACGGTGGCACCGCAGCCAAGCCCTGCTTGAGGTATTTGCACGTGCAATCGTGATGGGTATTTAGGTTCCTTCCGCTGTCCTCATCGGAAGGGGACCTGGCCGGTGATAGATACATCATCGCGCTGGCGTCCTCATCGTGCTGGGCTCGGCAAGGCCGGCTATCCAATCGTTGCGCCTACTTCAGTGCTTCTTAGTGGCTTGCTGTGACTTGTGGAACGGTAAATGAGGTGGTTTGTGTGCCCCAGTAACCAGGAAACTGGGATGGAAACAGAGCAGCAGGGCGGGCGTTAGTGTGTCTCCCCGTTTAAGGCTGTCTCCTGATTCCAGCTCTGTGAACCTCCTGAATATCTGGACACATGATCCCTTCCTCTGAGCGATACCACGATGATCTCAATTTCCAAGTTGAGTCTCCTGACTTTGTGACCGGAGGGCTTAGGAGAGTCATGGAGAGTGACAGCAGAACCGAAGCTGGAATATGAGCTGGTCTTCTTTGCATGCTAGTCTCTATCGCCCCCATTTCGACTCGCTTCAGTTCCCTGAACGGTGAGCATGATCAGCCTGTAAGTGAGCCTCACCGTTGAACTGTGTCTTACAAGGCTGGTCTGCTTTCTGCAGGCCAATCTAAGGTACAGACAAGTGCAGTGACAGCTACTTATGCAGGGAACCGAGTTGCCACGGACTTCACACTAGCGCACTGCATGAAGTACTGAAGTACCGCAGGCATCAAGCAAGAATGGGATGCTTAAATCCAGATCGCGAACTGAAATTGGAAAACCTTGAAATTTTGAATAAGTATTCATGTGGTCCCGCCGTGAGGCCTCCCCGATTGTATTTGTAGCCCCTGACGGCCTAAACCCAACCCATCGAAACCCTAAGTGCCCGTCCACCAGGAAAACAAAGTGTTCTCAGAGGGATACTACAGCAGAGGCGTAACATTGTGAACAACGTGTTGAATTAATAGGGCTGCTTACCAGCCAGAACAGGGGTGGGCACGGTTTGCTGAGGTAAGCAGTGTGGCCGGGCAACGATTACCTAATCATGCCTGGATGGGATTCGGTCAACCCAATTGCTGTGGTCCCTGAGTCAGGTTTAAATCACAAAGGGAATGGAACCGAGGAAGGCATTGATACAGTACAACGTACCTGTGGTAAAACCAAATCATACCCGCCCAAACAAAACAAAACTTACAAGCTCGGCAATGAAGTAAAAAAGAGGGCTTGAGGAGTAACATAGGAAAAAATGTATTGGAATGCCCACAATCAGAGTCGAACTGATGACCTTGGCATTACTAGTGCCACGCTCTACCAACTGAGCCATGCGGGCTTCTCTGTTGATTGGTTTACATTTCTCAAACTATAGTCTATAAAGCCTAAATAAACGCAAACTGCAAGAGGAGAAAGAGACAACCACTGCTGAAGCTCTGGAAGTCGAACTTTGTTGTAGTACGGAGGAGTCCTGTTTCTTCATGCAGCTTTCCAAACCCATTCCCAGCAGAGTGGCCGAGGAGCTGCGTCGGTCATAAGGTGCACCGGCTTCTTAGTGCACTTACACGACGTCTATTTGCCATCTTCAAAGGCCACAGAACAATAGAATGCAACTACACAGCATCAGGGGCTAGTAACGACAACGGGAGGCAACCGGCAAGTGCAAATCTACCAGCTAACTTGCCATCTTGATGGAGTGGAAAACATACCCCATTCGGCCACCGAGTCTGGAGTAGTAGTATCTTCTGCCTAAGTTCACCATGACACCATTAGGGTCGAGACCAAAGGAAGAGGGTATATGAAATCAGCCGATAGTTGCAGAAAGTTTGGGCTTGCATCCCCCCGATGTTCATCAGTAAGCAGAAACTCGAGCAAGACCCCCGGCACACGGTTGCTAAACAGCTAAAGGTTCAACGCCAACGGTCAAGCGAACCTAGATTCCGCAAGCCCTTACCCCATGCCATTCCGCTTTATAAAGATATCATCATCATAACGAACCGCCCCTGAAAACCCTCACATTTCCGCCTACCGACCTCTGATTAGTCCCTACCCTCGTAAGGCCGGAAATCTCAGGGGAGCCACAGCGCCTCATACTATTCCCATGGCCAAGCACTCCACCACCATCAGGGCTACCGACAGTCCAGTTGCCTCTATACCTGACACCACTGGCCCTGTCCTCTCTCAACCTCCTCTTTGCTGCTGCTCGTCCTAGCCCAGGAACCCACCTCAATGCGAACTCCCACGACTCTTCCTTCAGGACCGACCAGGTAGTGGCAGCGAAGATGATACCATTCCACAAACCCTGCAGTGGGAGGACGACAGCACTGGCCAGATTCAGCGTGTAGCTGGTACGGGCGGGATAGAGGAGCGCGTAGACACGGTTAATGCTGCTCGGGGTCCAAGTGACCAGGATGGAGATGGCAAAGACGAACGAGGTGCGAAGGTAGGCCAGCTTGACGGGGTCCAGGTTAGAAAGTTTGGCGGTGAACTTGTGCCACCATGCTACCGATGAGTTACTGGGCACGAATCGGGACTTGGGTATACTGGTTTTACGACTGGCATTGTTTTCGCCGGTTGCTTGATGGGAGTTGGTCTCGTGCCCTCCAGCAGAAGTGATGCTGGTCGATAGTGCCGTATTGAATGGACTGGCTGTTGGAGCCGCTTTAGAGGTGGGCGATATTTGCTTCTCGACGTCGCCATACTCGTTGTGCGAGATCCATGGGTGAAGAGGAGGAACTGGTTTGATTTTCAATGGAACCGGTGGGATGAATGCACGTGGCGTTGACGGCGAGTTGGTTTCATTGTCGGACAGCTCAGCAGTAACATGAACGACGGTCGTCGCAGTGCCGTAACTGCCATGGTCCTGTGACTTTGGGATGGGGTCAGCACTGGAAAATAATGATTGCATGAAGACGGTGAAGTTGAAGTACGCGAATCAGAGGCTTGATAGATTTCCGAAGCAGAATGTTGGATATTCAGGGAAGAACGAACAATGGGATGTGGGCAAGGAATACCATCTCTGATGAACGTCTCAATGCAGTCGCAGAGGTATCGTTCCCTTCGTTGCTGAGTGTCAGGTTCCGTAACTGGTTTCGCTGGTGAAAGACGTGGCAGCCAACTGCCACATAGACAGCAGCAGATAAAACCGTGCACATCCATATAGGTAGATAGTAAGTGAATATCCGCAGTTGGTTGTGGCTATCCGCAATCCAACACCATAGCTACCATCATGTTAGCACATAGAATGACGGAGCCAGGGTGTAGGAGCCAGTCTCTCGGCCAACCCACTGTAGCATTTCCGTAGATAGGCCGCCCGCCTGGAGCGTAGAAGAGGCACACCAGTGCCGGAAGGGAAGGGAGCCCGAAGCATAGCAGGCAGTAGAGCCACATGTGCTTATATCTGGGCTGGTATGCCATAAAGAATACCATATAGACGTTAACGGCCATGGCAAATGACCACCAGGGGTCCGACTGCATGAACCTGGGCAAGCATTAGGAGCGAGATCCAGCAGGGTGATTCAATAGCAGAAGAAGAAAGAGGGACTCACATCTCGAGGAGAAATGCCTGGACCTGACAAAGGGCGGATGAATCCCCAGCTACGATACCGGCATATCCGATTAGGCATGCGACACTTGCCCCGACATTCGCAATGGAGGCGAAGAGAATGAATGTGTTGGGGATGGTCCGAACCCGGCTGAAAAGCCCATAGGCAATAAAGATAAGAATGACGCCAACCAGACTGATCGAGGCACCGAACCTCTCAACATGCTGGATGGTCATACGCTCTGTTACTGTAAGGTTCATGTAGCCGCTTTCCCCCGGGACGTTCTTGAGATTACCCATTGCAAAAGAGAAGAGGCTGAGAGCTAAGACACAGAACACATGAACCTGATATCGTTGGAGCAGCTGTTTGAACGTGGCGTCACTAAGACCGTTAGGGCCTGAATGTCGACGACTGGCGGCCTCTATAACCAGTCTACGGCGCCTCGCTCGATGTTTGTGTGAAGATATAATCCTTGTGGCTGCTTTGGTCTGCAGCCGGTGACCTTGAACAGGTGGTGTCGGTCTGATTGGCAATCCACCTGCAGCTTCCTTCATGTTAGATCATCAGTCAGACGCCAATGGGGCCCTTGTACTTGCCAGTTAAGCCTTGGTGGTCTCGCTAGTTGGCATCTTTCCCGCGTCTGCAGCACACAGAAGCCGATTAGCCAAGAGATGGGGCGTCACAGCCGAAACGGGGTGGCGTGCGCACCGGGTGATGAAGTCGATCTCTGGGGAGCACGTGAGTAGGGACTCGGGTGTCATTGAAAACTGGGCGAACTCAAGTCAACATCGTCATTGGTGGCCAAACCTGGAACACAACTTAGGACGCGTAACTGGGGTTTTGTAGGAGATATCTGCCGAGAGCAAATCTGGAACCTGACTGCTGCTGCGAACCTCGATGGGACTGGTGTTGATGTGTTGCAGTGATTATGTTCCCTTACTCCCTCTGGGGTAAGGACTACAACCACGCCGGACAGGTTCTCGGCTTTTCGGCCGTGTCATCAGAGGGATGTTACTCTCATGGCCGCAGCATGATTCTTGTCCATCTAAAGTCCGGTAGTGAATACAAAGCCAACTGCGGATCACTGGCTGGTGTGACCAATCGGGCCCCTAGAGAATCAGATTCACCTACCTAAGATTGTTTGTGTGACTCGATGTCGTTGCTCTAACTACTACCTACTAGCTGCCATGAGGAGTCGGTGGGACCATAGCATGCAATCCGACGCCATATCGACTTTGCTCTTGGAGAATGAAATTCGGATCTCAGGCAAAGAAAAGACTCAATATGAATTTGTGCTAGATTAATGCCAGCTCTGGGACGATCAAGCTTATCGAATCAGAATGGAAAAGTTGGGAAGATCAAAGACAAAGAAGCAAGGGAAACGTGCAACCTTGTGCCACGTTCTGCATGTGAACCGCTGTTTGAAACCTCATCGTGAATAGAAGGGTCAGTTGTCTCGGGTGTCTTGCAGGTGGAAGCAGCATGCCGTGGGGGAAGTTCGGGTATTGGAGCAAACATTGTCGCCTTCAGCCACGTCAATCTACGGACATGCGAGTTGAAGGCGGCAGTAACCACACACTTTACTGGGAAAAGAAGTTGCCATCGAGGGTCCTCCAGTCATACTTCAGCTGGCATTTTGTTGTATTCTCTATTTAGGAAGGCGTTGCCGGACTGATGCCCTTTGCTCCTCATAATGCACCTTCCCATTTTCTAGACGCGCTTACCCTCTGCTAGCCCCATAGCTCAAGTAGGCAGTTGCCTTTCCTGCGATGATTTTCCTGTCATTATTTGAAACCGACAGGAATGCCTCACAAGACTCACATAAGTAGGAGGGCAATTCGCAAGGAAATCGCAGGCATACCTCGTATGCTTGCCTGCAGTTCGCCGGAGACCCTGGGAAAGGCGGCAACCTTGAAGAAGTCATTCGAAACGCACCCCGTCTTTGATCGTTTCCCATTGGATAGCCGCCTATGGAGATACGGAGGCGGACGTCAAATCCCTTACCATTGGACTGTCTGCAGTACAGCGTGGCACGGCATCCCGGTTCGATCGATGCCTGAGTCTTTTTGTCGAGACTCTTAGTCTTAGACCTCCTCATAATTAGTCGGAAGGGATTCTTTAATGCGGCCTCCCGAAGACGGCTCCGAAGAAGCTCGGAAACCACGGCCAGACCGTGACTCGGACAAGCATTACCCCCGTATGGTCTACTTGGACCGGATGCCTGGGCCAGAAACTCGCGCATGCGACAAGCAGCTTCCACAGCTTTGATAATATGACTTCAATTTCATGTCTGCAGCCCTGTCCTTGCTAGCCCTGAGCCAGTGACAGCACTCGAATGGCAGAGATAGACCCAACTTGTGCAGTAACATCTGCCGGAGCATATGTGCCTCGTAAATTGCTCCCGGAACTAAGGTACTGTATTGTACCTCTTCTATCTTGCTCTCCCATGGTGTACAAATACCCACTACGTAACAATCTGGTGTTGCCTGTCGGCAAGCTTTCGACCGGATGTTCTTGACTCAACACGAGGCCAGAGACCGACGTAGTTTGTCTACAAGTCGAGATTGTAAAAGCAAGACGACATTCCGGATGGGCCCCGAACAAAGGGATTCATCTTGTGTGTCTTCCATTGCGAGGGGACATACCCTTGCTGGCATGTAATATCCAATGTATGTTACCGGCTGTATACGCCATCAATCATATAGTCCTTCTTCGGACCCTTGACAGTGTATGACAGTCTCCAATCCCTCAAATTGACAGCCTCAAAGTGGAAGCGGTACCTCACATCGTAGAAGTCGTCGATGCACAAGTGTCCTGCTGTAGCTTCCCACCCCTTCCCGCCAATTTCAGCCTCCCCATCTTGCATTGGCACGACGAAATCGACATTGTGAAACAGGTAGTCAGCCTTCTTCGGGTCGTCTGTCTTGACGAACCAGACGCTCAATTTGTCCGACTTCTCATTGTACCGCCACACGTAGCGTCGAGTGGCGCGGAAGGTGAGTCCGTTTGCGGCCTTAAAGTCTCCTTCCTCTACGTAGAGGTACTCTAGGCCGTCGCTGCCGTCCTCGCCGGGGGCATCAAACTCGGCCTCACGCCCATCCTTTGTCCCTGCTCTTAGTAGGAACTTCGCGGTGCCACTGAAGTGCCCGCTGGGATGACTGGGAAGCTTGCTCATGAGTTCCCTCTCAAGCTTCCACTCGCCGAGCAGGGAACGAAAGACGGCCTTGGCAACGAATTTAGCAGAACACAGACCCGCCCAGACAGTGGCCTCAGTCTGCTGAAGGGACTTGGTGACCTCAGCTCGCTGGAATTCGGTTAGTGATCGAGAAGGATACCGAGCCGGCGTCAAGATGCTCATTTCCATGCCCGCTGGTGGCAGACTCGGCATCTTACCCAAATGCGCTGAGAGCTGAAGATCAAGGGCACTGGCAAATTCCTGCATAAGCCAGGGGTAATCGCCCATAGGAAACTGGGATGCCCGGGGGTCGGTCCGAAGATTAAGTGTCTGCTCAATAGAAATATCGGTTTCCAGAGCATTTTTGAGAGAGGGAGGGAGACTCGATGAAGACGGGCCGCCAGCGGTCCACAGCGCCGTGAGAAAGCGAGCCTGCATCTCCATCACCCCCCAGTACGGGGATCGATAAAACCCAACGAAGCCCAGATTCGGAATGGAGGGGTGGTGGGTGCCATGAAATGCCAGCGCAACCGTGTTGTAGAGATCAGACGGGCATAGGGAAAGGGTCTCATGGACTGAGGCTGGAAGAAAGGAGATTGAAGAAAACGCTTTAAAGCCGGTTGCAAGAACCACAGCAGCAACATCGTCGATTTTTGTCCCTGAGGGCGACAATGTCGCTTGATGGCCGGCAAGCGTGTCAAGCTTGCCACGGGATACGGATATCAGACCTGAGCGGACGAAGTCCATGTAGTTGTCACTAACAGCGAGATATGGTGGGTCGGCAGTCTCGGCAGTTGAGACCGACACAGCTTGGGAGAAGACTGACTGGTCGGTTCCAAGTGCTGTTTGGTACATGGAGTGAACAATCTTGGCTGTTTCCACGGTGATGTGTCCCTGCGAATTAGTCAAAGGCTGGGGCCTCTTGGACAGGTCATAAGACCCCAGGTCTAGTGGGAGGAATGGAGGTGCGGACGATGTAGGCTGCGACGAGCAATAGTATTAGTGGAATGACGGATGGAAAAGACGGGGCTGTTGCAACCAATACCTTGGGAGAAATGTGAAGGGGGAAAACCCAGGCAGGCTTCTGAATGAGATGGTGTACGGAGTAGTTTTCTGGACTGGGTATTGGGCTCGAACCGGGCGAGTGCATGGCGGACGAGATGTGCGAAGCAATTGTGGCTGCGATCTCAACCCCTGACATCTGGCCACCAACTACCAAGACCTTACCCGCTTTTCCATCGGTTTTGCCGAGGATCCCTTGGAGATTCCGATACTGACTACTGTGAATGACTGGGATATCGGCGTGCTCCAGGTCGATTTGCGGAATTGAGGGTGCGCCAAAGAAGCCAGAAGCTACAATGAGATAGTCGAACGTCTCTTCTGCCACTTCCCCCGCGGTGGAGCGGGTTCGAACGCGCCAGCCTGCATCTGCGTGGCTCTCTGAGGAGGAGACCAACGGCTCAGCCTTCTCAACGCGATTTCCGAGCATAAGCTTGGCCTCGCGGCAATATGTTTGGAAATAGCGATCGAGATACTGGCCAATCTGCCAGGCCCGTGGCAGGTCGGGGGCATCGTCTGGCCAGGCGAGGTCGCTAAACTGGACTGTGTGCTTGCTCTGGTTGGCTACCATTAGGGGGTGGACGAGACCAGCAGCGTCATCCTTCCGAGAGGGCCAGAGGCCACCGATGCGGGTTTTCCCATCGAACACAGTCACATCGAAGGCACCTGCAGGACCATCGTGGAGCAAGGCCTTAGCAGCCACGAGTCCGGAAGGACCGGCACCTAGTTCTGTCAATGACCGTGGATCAGAAATTGAAGACAATAAAACTCACCCACGATGCAGACCTTCTTGCGCATGACGGTAGACATAGATGCCCGGCTAGGAGATGTCCTTAGAGTCCTCTTCAGAGACGAAAGGCCGGACCGGGCCGTCGACTCCAAGAAAAGGTGGGTCCGCAACAGGATTCGGAATTCGGGATAGACAGCAGATTCAGGTTAGTAACAAGTCCGATGAAAACCTCAGTCGTCAATTCGACTCTGTCAAGAAAATGTTCATATATGGTTGGGAGAGAAGGCGGCTCTAGTGAGTGAAGGGGTGAAAATGAGTCCAGGGCCTCGAGGGGTGAGGGGAGCATCCCGAGAAAACGGAACAGAAGCTCAGATGATGGGTCAGTGGGCACGCTAGCGTACCTTATGTGACGCGATCAAATCCCGATTGGGCATTCAGCTCACAGCCAGCACGCCCGGCGAATGAGTGGGTCCCAGCCCAGTCTTTCCCATAAAAACCCCACCTTCCCGCCATAAAGCTCAAAGGGACAAAGACGGGATTCCCCGACAGCCTTGCAATTTGCGAAATGTCGTGGACGACTTCACGGCAAGGCTTCTCGCATGCATTAGCCATCACAGATTTCGGCCCCTTGGACTGATTTCTTGGTGAGTCTCAGATGCCCACTTGGATTACAGTACCATGCACAGCAACTGTCCCTAGGCGTCCGCCTCAGAAACGCGTCGCTGATACAGTGTACTGTATGTATTGTATTTGCAACAGTCACTGCAGAAGCGGGCGTCCATACGTCAATACTGCAGTGGCACAGGGAAATTTCTCCTGCCCTGGTCGCTACCGAATACGGGTGCTGTCCTGGTGCCTGACCCGCACAACTCAACGCACCTCAGCATTCCCATCGCCGCCCAACCCCCTCATCGCCAAGGCCGACGGGTCGATGAGGACCGATTAGCTTCTCTGGGCGGTCTGGGCAATGAGCCTCCACAGCTTGGCGGGAGCATCTCTCCACGTCCTGCCGTGCAATAAGGTATATTGAACCCTTCCATTGACCAGGTTCCAGGTTGCTTCCAATGGTGAGCCAAGTTGTTAAAATCTACAGGCAGGCAGCATCAATATCTTCGGCCCGTTCGGAAGAACAGGGTCCATCGCATATGACGCCGTACACGTGTACTCCCGTGTCAAGCCTCGCTGTCCCGGCCAATACTTCGGGACCCTGCACCGCTCAGATTGGCCGCGTTGCACCCGGTAGTCATTGCACGAGGCAAGGTCATCGTGAATGTCTACGTGCTGAATTCAGAATCCCATTGGGGAAGATCCTTTACACGGCACCCTGCATGGCAATGCCCCTCTCCGCCAACCCGGTTACCATGACAGCAAAACACATTGGGTGTAGTACAGAAACCCCTGGCAGTGGCCGGATTGCTTAGATTTGGCACAGTACCTATTTAGGCAATCAATATGGATGGACGCGACTGGAAGACAGCCTCCGCCTAGGGGTCGAGTACACATTCACCAGGGGCCCAGGACTCGACCACGCTTGAAGATTGAAGTGCTCCAAGCTTGCTCCAAGCTTGCTACGAACGGTTCTTTTTACGAACAGAGCAGCGGTTGCCCGATATTTGTGATGGAGATCGCGCTGACCGCACTGCATATGGATTTCCCGCGCTGTCACAAAGTTCAAAAGTACGGCTCTGAATGAGCGGGTTGCCGTGTCTGGCAGCGTGCGACTCCCGACGATGGAAGTTTGCCATTTCAAATCCCAGTACTATAGAGGAGAAGCATGCCAGAACTCCGATTTGGTCTTCCCCTCCTAGGTGGACCAATGGGAGTTCTAAAGCTCGGATTCGAATTCCAATGTGCTTTGGATCGTGTGCGTGAGAAACCAGGAGCAAGCAGCTTATCACACAGGGCAACGAGAACTTATCTCTCTCCCGTGGAGCTTCCTATTCCAATCTCCGAACGTTCTAGGTAGTGAAGCTCCTCGGGAGCCTTGCAGCGAGGTGCATGCCGACTGGATTCACGGGTAAAGCGCGATCCCGAAGCTTACCAACCCTATTCCCAGGGATCGGATTTACACAGATGTAGTGCACTCCTGGCAATCCCAAATATTTCTAGCTGTTGGTTCGGACTGATGAGTTCAGCATGCAGGTGTAGCCCATCGACCGAGTTCTCGGTGCCGGAAGCTGCGTCTTGTTACACTCAGAGCAGGGGAGATGCATCAAATGCTCCCTTGATCCAGGAGCGAGCCTACAACACCGGCACTCCATCGCCAAGTTATTTAGTACACGATTGCTCAGACATTCTGATAGCCATCATCACTCGGACGCTTCGGATATAAGTGCTGCGCACCAGCATGCCATGATTTGGTGGCTCAATGTGCGAGATCCCTGCTGTGGCTGACTCGAAGGAAGGGTAGAGGGGGTGTCACGGTGTCATTCGCCCGCGCGCAACGGGGCTGCATCCGCTGGATCATGGCCCTTATAACCTGCCCCAGGTGGACTAGTCTTCTCCGCATTTCACCACCCCTGTCCTTCCTTTCCATGGCCACCAACTCTGACGTTGCCCAATTACGTGTGCGACTGTTGCATGGAAAGCAGGCCAAAGCTGATGATTTTACCGTCGGTCTTGATCTGTTCGGTTCTTTTAGAACAAGGCCTTTATCTCCCTCCCCCCGCTGATGTGCTTCTCCGCACCAAGCAGATCGAAGGTTCGAAACATCTCGCCGACGGCTCCGCCGGGTGGCCAAGTCTGGTAGGAACTGCCCGGCGAACGTTGCGTGCACCTGGCTGGTATGAAAGGAATGGTGATCAACATGATCCTGATCCTTTGGCAGTTGCTTTTGCTTAGAACCTTACAAAGTACCTAGTAGCTTACATTTTGCATACGAAGCCAGCTACAAGACTGCTTGCCCATTTTTGAGTTCAACGACCGTCTCAGATTGTGTCGTGCCTTCTCATTTCTGGTCTCTCCTTCTTTCCGCTTCTCAACTGGGGTAGCAAACGTTCTGCTGCTGCTTTTTGGAGCGTTGCACTCGGTCGGTCGGTCCCCCGCTTCGGCATATATACCCACTTATGCCGACCATCTGGAATCATTCATAAGCAAGCAAGCTTGCTGCGACGGAGGGCGCAAGATTTCCTTCAAGTTGGGCAAACAGTAAACATGAGCAACTCAGGAGACCTGGAGAAGGGCTCAAGCGATGTCAATCGCAGCCAGGACGAGGACGTCCCGTCCATTCAGAGAATCCCGGAGGACCCGGATGCCCATCTCTCGCCAGCCGAGAAAGAGGAAGTCGTAGGTTTCTCTAGCCATTCCCGGCACTGCTTCCTGTCGCTCTCGAGAGCGCCTAGACACTGACAGTTCATGACGTTGTACAGGACAGGAAGCTCATTTGGAGGTTGGATTGGATTCTGATGCCATGGGTTAGTGAGACGACTGCTCTAGATCGCAAAAGCCACGAAAAATGAGCTTACAAGAAGACTCCTTGACTGACATTGCATGACGGCAGCTCTGCTTCTTATACCTCCTGGCTTTTCTCGACCGGACCAACATCGGCAATGCGAGGATTGCCGGCCTCGGAGACGACCTTGACCTCACGACGCATTCTTACAACGCGACTCTAACCATCTTTTTCGTGTCGTACGCCGTTTTTGAACCCCTCACCAACATCATGCTCAAGCGGCTCCGCCCGTCCATCTTCATCCCCATCATCATGTAAGTACCCGGCGGGGGACAGCGGCACCGCAATAACTCAAAAGGAAATACGCGTTGGCTCACACAGTTTAAAATGTTGCACAGCATCTTATGGGGCGCCAGCATGACGGGTATGGGCTTCGTCTACAACTGGTCCGGCCTGATGGCGGCCCGGTGGTTCCTGGGCCTGACCGAGGCCGGCCTCTTCCCGGGGGTGAACTACTACCTATCCTGCTGGTACAAGCGCTCGGAATTCGGCGTGCGCGCCGCCATCTTCTTCTCGGCGGCTGCCCTGTCCGGATCCTTTGGCGGGCTGCTCGCGGCGGCGATTGAAAATATGGACGGCATCGGCGGGCGGCCCGGTTGGGCGTGGATCTTTATCCTGGAGGGCTTGCTGACCATCGTGGCCGGGTTCGCGTCCTTCTGGATGGTGCACGACTTCCCGGACGAGGCCAAGTTCCTGTCGGACACGGACCGCGCGCGCGTGGTGCGCCGCCTCAAGCTCGACAAGCAGGCCTCGGCCGACCACGAGGTCTTCCGCATGAAGTGGTTCTGGGCTGCCGTTAAGGACTGGAAAATGTGGCTTGGCATGGTCATCTACATGGGCTGCGACATGCCGTTGTACGCCTTCTCGCTGTTCCTCCCGACCATCATCACCAACCTCGGCTGGAACACCAGCGTCGTGCGTGCCCAGCTCATGTCGGTGCCGCCGTATGCCGCTGCGGCCGTGCTGACGGTTGCTGTGGGTTTCATCGCCGACCGGACGCGGGCGCGCGGCCTCTGTAACATCATCGTGTCTCTCCTTGGCGTGGTTGGGTTTGCCATGCTTCTTGGGACGGACGCTCCTGCGGTGCAGTATGCCGGCACGTTCCTTGCCGCGCTGGGAATCTATCCGTGCATTTCAAACACCATTAGCTGGATGGCGAACAATGTGGAAGGGGTGTACAAGAGGGGAGTTGTGCTCGGCTTCGTCATCGGCTGGGGCAACCTCAACGGCGTCGTCAGCAGCAACATCTACTTCAGCCCGCCCCGATTTTACGAGGGACACGGCGTCGTCATGGGCTATCTGGCCGTGTTTCTATTTGGTGGTTCGGTCCTGATGTCGCTGCTATTGCGGCGCGAGAACGCCAAGCGCCAAAGGGGCGAGCGCGATGTCTGGATTCAGGGCAAGACGCCCAAGGAGATCGAGGAGCTCTGTGATCAAAAACCGGATTTCATCTATACCACCTGAGATATGGACTTGGCATCGAGTGTAGGGCTGTGACTCCTACGGTACTTATCACTGAGCAAGGTGCCTGATATCATGTATGATATTACTCTACAGTCTTGTATCTGCATTCAGGGGCGGCGATTTGCTAGGCGATTGTCGGGCATATCCGTTATCAACAACGCGCCGTGAGAGAAATTCATTCCATAAACTAAGCTAGTATCTCCATCTAGGAAATAGGTGGACCAGACTCATAGACTGCGAGACAGGGAGGTCTAGATCAAATACATGGCTCTCATTTGTCAGAATTCAGGAGAAGAGACCACGATACCTCATCATTGCATGCAGTTGGGGAGTAGGGATCTCTAATTGTACCTGGCTCTATGTACATACACTAGGTAGGTAGCACTAACCGTCTCCCAAGGCCTTTCTTTAAGTTGCTCTCCAAGGTTGAATACACTGATCTTCCATGAGTCAATCTTCGAAACTTGGAATCTACCTGATGTATGTACATACATTGTCCGAGTCACCATTTGCAGTGACATGACATTCCTGAGACGCCTTTGTCCTGGCAACATAATCATGATGTGCTAATCCATGTACCTAGGTATGCTGTTTCTTCCTTGCTCTCTGCCGGCCCTTTACGCTTTATGCAAGCTTGTCGCAGCGTCAGACACTTCGTGCAATCAATCGAACCGACGTGGATGCGGACACAAACCTCGATGGCAGACTTTGGTACAATTCAAGTTGTGCTCTGCAAGCCATGTGTAGACTGCATTGTGCAAATGTCTCAGGGGCTGAGGTGCCAAGTCTCATCACCCTACTCCTAAGACCTAACGTAGGGAGTTACATACGAGACCTGCAGTTTTGTTAAGAGGGGTAGTCGAGAGGATCGTTTTTGCATACAAAATTTTGGCTACACTAACAGATGGTGCGCCTGGTCGAAGTACCGTCATTCAACCAACAACCGGGGAAGGTACTACCTACCTGTTGGGGAGATGGGTCTCGGACATTACGGTCTGTTTCGTGACATGTGGGTTCGGTGGACATCATCATGTTGAGACTGCTGTTTCCCTTGGCTGATCGAATTTACATGTTAAGAGCTGGACAGCACCGATGGATGTCAGCGATCCCCCGTCTCCCAGCTAGGTATTGTGCATCTGCTTAAATCTTGTTCGTACACAAATCTCTGTCTAGATAGTTCTGTTATACTCCAGTGCGTTACTGCTCCTCTCTACACCTGATACGCCTGGCGTTGGATTCCATGGTTGAACGGTGTGTGGTCTAATCTTCGGTCGATATCTCAGCCCGTTTAGGCTACACATTAGCACTCCCCGGATCTGGTAATCCGAAAACACAGATCTTGGTTTGGTTTGTTGGTGTTGTGAAAGTAAGATGACGTCTGCAGGCTCCTTGCAGGTCCCGCTTCCACAGCCTTGGTTGCTCGGACTGGGGGCCTCCCGTGTACGGTACCCATCACACTGATTACAGCACTTACACATATCCTATCCGCGAACGATATACCGCCTTGGGCCACAGGCTTGGGGCATGGCTCAGGTAGCATATTTGTGTCTTGTGATATTTCGTTGAGGGTCGAGGGATTGTAGCAGGGACGTTTGTTGATGCGCGACGACACTTAGTATTAGGTACATACTTAGCTTGGAGACTGGATCATCATTCAAGTTTTGTGGTTTGGGTGTCACTAGGAGCGGGGTGCCCTACACCCTCGGCCGCGGCGCTGCAGTTTGCACAACTCATGTGTCTCATATATATAGACCGTTGCGTGTTAGGAGGATTGGTTGACAGAAGTTGCTTTCCCTCAATCGAAGTAGGTGTGGATCGCGATGATGAGCTTGTCGTACACAGGACAGATGCTGAGCAGGAGGCGACGGCAAGCATAGCAACTTGAAGCCAATCCCCCGGGACCATGTCTTATTTTGATTTTCCGACTTGAGGCCTCATGTATGGGAAGAGGCTATGCCAGGGGATATGCCATGGTTGACAAGGCCGTGCTGCAGTGAGCTGCACAGCTGCAGTTGTAAACGCTGTGATAGGCACAAGCTATTGGCTCAGACGGATCGACAGTATTTGAGTGCGTTATAGGCAGCCTGAGTGATCCCGCGCAGTTGCCCTAGACGCTTGGTTTGCGCCCGGTTTTAGGCTGTGTCACTACGAGTGCGGATTCTTCGAACCTGTAGGGAGAGGTTCCATAATCACAAACGCCGATGTTTCTTCAACGTGTGGTTCTCGATATGCCACGACAGTGACAGCATATGGCAGGGGGACCGCGGCAAGTTCCGAGGTCCGATGTCCGGGGGGGAAGGGTGGGGGGGGGGGGGGGGCGCTTGGGGAGTCAGGGACCAAGTTAGGGTAAAGGATCGTCGATGTCTCGGTGACGACAGCGAGATGCTGACCGGTCAG
>NW_027041824.1:1827686-1903053 GCF_033297395.1 Canariomyces notabilis
AACCGTTGACCCTAGCAAGCTTCCGGCCCACGGTAGGTAGTCTACTGTAGTGTTTGCGGGGAACCCCTGAATTCAGGGGAAGTGGCTGACCCACTACAACGGGTCGAAGTCACCCTTCTTCGCCACATCCACGCTGCAATTGACGTGGGGATCCGACGACTTCCTCGTGAGCAAGTTACACGTACGGTCACAAGTTCTGGCTTAGCAGCCGAGTTGAACTGCATACGGCAGTATCTGTTAAACGAGCTTCCTGCTCTACCCCTACCTTATGATTCCACGTCAGGTATCAATATCAGGACTTACATCCCTGAGGCTAAGGTAGGTAGTGACGGAATGCCAAGGACTTGAGCCTTGGCAGATGGAAGCTACCTTGATTAATTTAGAATACCTACAGTACCTAGCTGGCGGTGTTATTCCACGGGTACGCAAAGGCACTAGCTTGTAACCTTCCCTCGTAGACGTTATCCCTCGAGGACTACTACTATTAGTAACTACGAAGTACTCGTTATGGCTATGGCACAAACCATGTAGGCTTTCCTCAGAACTAATTGCAACCTGGTACATTACAGTAATCACTCCTTGGAGTGCTTTTACACCTTTGCCGTTTACACATCACTCTCCTAGCCTTGATGACGAACATCAATGCCGCCGTTGCTGGGATGACTACCCAAGGAAACGCAATTTTCCAGGGCGTTCAGGTCTACAACGGCCACGTTCCCCATGAAACTTGATGACAATTCCGCTGGCGGAGGGAAACGACTGGACCCGATACTCCCAAGCCCGAAACCTCCTCCGCACGAACACCGTGACCGCTCCTGACTCTATGGACAACATCCTGGTGTTCAACATGCCGCGTCGTGGCTCCTAGAAACTTTTACTGCAAGATCTCCATGCGATTTGATCCCAGTGGCGAAGACCATAAGATATGTGTGGACACGGGTTGTTCCACAATCATGGTCGACAAGAAATGGCTTCAGGAATACGCTCCCGACGTCAAGATCGAGAAAGTCGACCCCAGGGAAATGAGAGCAGTTGGCGACGTTCTGAAGGTCGACGAAAAGGCCACGTTTCACATCTACATCCCGTAGCAGCTCACTACTGAGCTGGCACGCTGTGGCAACTTCCCGGAAAGTTTGGGATCGGCTTTCCAACAGGGATATGCGGGTTGGGACCAGCTTGGACAGAACGCATGCCGATGAATCGAACTGAAGGCCTCTCTGGTATCATGGATATCGCGCTCACCTTCTCCTTCCACTCCGCCATACAGGTACACTACCCGTTGGGGGTGAAAGTAGGAAGGGGGATTTGACTTATACCTGAGCCTACAGGCGCTGGGCGCACCTACAGTTTCAAATACACACTCAGAGTGCCATGTATACCATAGTGTCACACTTATCACGGCTACTGATGACGCTGATTTACATATGGGGAAAATATTCCCGAATGTCTAGGTATACGCTGGCATCCCCGCTTGCGGTGATCTCACGATTCAATTCATCCAAAATGGGTTTAACATATTGTCACTGTGGATATTGTCACTGTGGACATTAATACAAGTAAGTAGCAAAGCCTCGCTGATAGCTAAATCAGCCTTGAAGCGATATCCTTCTCCAACAAGACACACAGGTAGGAAGAGAGCAGTGTTGAGAGGCCGTATACATCCCCAATCAACCCGCTACATTAAGCGAAGCCCGGCCAGGTAGCCTTCTCGACTGCCTCCTTGCCATTTCAAACTCAGTCGCCGACTCGGCAGCAGCAGCATATGGGTTGTTGCTGTTGTTTCCGGCGTGTCCATTTCCATAGTATTGCTCCTGTAGCGACGATCCTTGACTACTAGTAGCCCGTGGCGGTGCGGCAGACCGGGGCGGTGTAGTCGCTGCCGGTTGCTGGTATGCCTGGCCCTGGCTCTGCTGGGCATAGGCCTCGTCATCGGCACGGACCTTTCCGGGCCGTGGAGGCGGGGCGAGCGGAGCTTGCTGCTGCGGCTGCCTTGCCGTGGGGCTGTAGTTGCTGCCGCTGCTGGTAGCTGTGCCGTCGTTGGTGGGATGGCCGGTGCTGGCCGGGATGTTGTCTGCTCTGGACTGCGGCGTGAAGGCGTAATGAGTGGAATTCCTTGACTCGGACGCGACTGCTCCGAAGGTTGGGCCTACGGGTTGAGCTAGCTGGGGTTCTCCCGCTGAAGGAGGCCTTGCACGCCGGGATTGTCTGGGGGACGAGGGGCTGGGAGGCGGTCTCATGCGGACTGCTTTCTCGCTGGCGTTGGCGTCTTCTTCGTCGTTACTGGTGTCTTCCGCATCATCGAAGCCGCCACCATCAACAGGCTGAGATGGGTCAGCTTTGCCCTAAGGATGGGATGGCTGAATGACTTACTGTTCTGAGTTCCTTGCGCATGGCAAGGCTGGCACAGATCTCCTTGGCCTCTTCGATGGATTTCTTCTGAACTTTGAGGGTCTGACGCCGGTCCCGGGTCTCCTTGTTCTCAGCAGCAATTGCTTCAATGACTTCGTTGCTCAACTCGAGGACTTTAGCCGGATTGAACATGCTGTATATGCCTTGGAGAAGATGACGCTCTACCACTTGTGTAATGACGTTCCGAATGAATGACTTGGAAGCCAGATCGTAGTAGATAAGCATTTTTTCCAGCACCTCCTCGGCCTCGGAGAAGGTTGCGCCCGCGTTGGAAATGCTGGCGTGCCAGTTTCTCAAACGCTCTTCGTACTCGGGGTCATGCGGTTGAACTTCGAGGTTCATATCATGCATCAAAAGATCCAGCTCGTGCTGAGCGTTACCCATCAGCTCCTTCATTTTGGGCTCCAGGAAATGGCGGCGAAGGGGCTCGCGCATACGTTTCGGCCAAGCGTAGTCAATGAGCTCGCTGAGAAATTCGTTACACACGACCCCAAGGTTGTCCTTGTGCTCCTGAGCTAGCTTGGGCCATTTCTCAGAGTAACTCTGGAAGAGCATGTAAACGGCCCTCGGTTTGGGGTCCATGGGAAGTTCAGACCCGCGGACCTGACGCAGCAGCGGTTCAACTTCGCTGCGGATGAAGTCCCGTTTGACGGCATCAGTAGGAACCTGCTCACCGGGCAGCTGCGAAGCGGATGCAGAGAAGTTGAACTTGCGGCCGTGTGCTCGTACGCCTTGTGAAAAGCGGTCGTTTTCCTCAATAGCGCGGGCGCGGAGATTCTGCACAGGGGTCCCTCTTGGATCCGCCGTTACGCGGAAGAAGTTCTTCTTAGGCGGATTCTTATAGAAACCATAGACCGCTGGAATTACCAGTTCCTTGGACGCGGAGAAGAGTTCGACAAGCTCAACGCGCATCTCTTCTGGGGTGTCTTTGGCGGTGCCGAGGGATGCGAGTTCGGCATCGCAGGCGTCGAGGGCCTTCTGGATCTGTTTGCGGAGGGTATGAACGTGCTTTCCGATGTGCTGCTGTAACTGTACGCTGAGTTTCTGCATCAAGGCGGCAGTACCGCAGATTGACCTTGCGAGCGAGGCCCATTTCCCCCGGTTGAAGAAGGCTGCCTCGACTCGGCGACGCTCCTCGACGGAGGGCCAAGGCTGACCCGGCTCCCGAGGCCCCGGGTTCAGGAGGACATACCAGCCAAGCCTAAACTCGTTTCTCTTGTCCTTGTTTTGGACCAAATCGAGGAACTTATCTTCGAGTCCAATGGACTCTGTGAGATCAGGCTTCGTCAAGACGCCAATGGTTCTGGATCCACTCGGATCGAAGTGGCGTGCCTTGGTGAGAATAGGAGCCTGCACATAGTCGGAATTCCCACCGACGACAGCCAGGATGATGGTACGAGAGCTCCTCATGTATCGGTCCGACAAGGCTTCAATTGTCTTGATGTCTTCCGGAGACTGGTCGTTGTTCGCATTGCGTACAAGGCCAGGCAGATCTACTAGGGTCAGTAGAGGCATATCTGGGCCGCGTTTCTCGACGACTAGAATGTCACGCGCCGCAAATCGGCCAGGAATGTTCTTGGGAGCGATGAGGTCGACGGCAGCTTTCATTAGATGTTCGAAGGGCATGCCGGCGTTGACCATTCCGCCAAACTGTCTCAACTGCTCCTGCTCGGCGAAGCTGCGGTTCTTGTCTGGAATCACGGAGACGGTGATGCTCGACTGGGGCGCTCTCCGTAGCCTAATCTCGGTCGCGAACCTGGTGCAGGCGCCCGCATCGCGGGGAAAAGGGGTTCCGGTAATGGCCTCGAGGACCGAGCTCTTTCCAGCACTCTGGTCACCGACCACGATGATTTGTGGTAGCTTGACATTGTCGAGCTGAGCAAACTGAAGCTTGTCAATGAGATCGAGGAGGGCACGCTGTTCACTGGCCAGCTCATGAGCATCCACCGCCAGCTCAAGACGTGTAACCATCTTGGGCTGCGGGACCCGGGAAACGGAAATGGAAATGAAAGGATGTGAATTGAACGAGTCAAAAAGATTATGGGAATTAGAACAGCAACAAGCAGACGAGGTAGGAATGAGTTAAGAGGAGATGGGTCATGAAGCACAAGGCTCCAGACATGGCAACTTTGTTAGATACCATTACCAGGCATATCGGCTGCCGTTTGTCTCGCCACAGCCCAAAACCGCGTGGCCCAACCAAGCGGAAGCGGACAATCTTTGAGAGCAACAAGCGCAGCCCTGTAGGTCCAGGCCTCGCCTGCTGTAGTACATACATACATCACACGGGGTTGGATGCCTAGACCGTCTGGCGCCGCTGGCGAAGGTCGACATTCGTCAAGGGGGTTACGCCCGGTGACGACGGCGGATAACGCGTCACTGGATCAAGTTATGGATCGCCCCAACGACGAATTGGACAAGCGGCAGTGCCGAGGGAAAAGAAAAATGTGTCATGATTGGGTGGACACTGGAGATCAAGTAAGCTAATCCCAGCATTGTGATAGATATGGTCCCAGATTGCCTCTGCTCAAAATGCAGAATCTTGCGCGTAGGCAGCTCATAAACTGGAGGAGCAGCAGGCCGTTGAGTGCTCGAGCCTCGCGGCGAGTTGGCAGACGTTGTGCTGAATGTGGGGACAAGTGGCGGTGCAGCGCCACAGATAAGAATGCGACCCCGCGTCCCCGCCAGAGTCGCCTCGCCTGGGCTGACTGAGGGCCTGCTGTTGACACATCGCACAGATAATCGCCGTAGTGGGGACCAGCGCTGAAGCGTAGCAGACTCCACAGCGCAACGTCACCACGCAGGCTGGCAGGAACCAGCTCCACAGCCCGCCGTTGAGCTGCCAAGCTCGTGTGACTTCAACTTTGAGACTGCGCTACAGCAACGAGTTGCAACTGGCTTGCAACAACTTCCAATGTCAACGCTGCTAGTCCCATTCCAGGTTGCCGCTTCACCGCACTTTGTGTGATGATAGCCGAAGCGCGTCGCAGTCGACACCATGAACCTATTCGGCGACGACGGGCACCGCGACAAGGACAAGTGCCTCGGCGATAACTATGTTGGTCCCCAGACGAAGGACACGCAGGTGCAACTCGTCATCTCCTTGACTCTTGGTCTGTCCGCCTTACTGACCTTCTGTGTAAGTCCCCTTTCCCCCTTCTTGCCTGAATGACTCGCTGACATGATTGACTCTCCGGCACGCAGACACTGAGACCACGATGGAAATCGCTCTATGCCGCCCGAAAGCGCCCCTCAGATCCCACCTTTGGGCTGCCAGTCCTCCCTGATAGCTTCTTCGGATGGATGCCAGCACTCTACAAGATCACCGACCAGCAGGTGCTGGCCTCGGCCGGCCTGGACGCATACGTATTTCTGGCCTTCTTCAAGATGTCCATGAAACTGTTCGCCGTCATGTTCTTCTTCGCCACCGTCGTCCTCGAGCCCATCAACCGCCGCTTCGTCCCCGACAGCTCGCCCGACACCGGCTCGCCGCAATCGCTACTCTTCCGCAACTATGCAACCTACCGCAGCTATGAGCACACGAGACTGTTTGGCGACAGTGAACCTCCGGAAAAAGATCCCGATAATAGCTTCAACCGAAACATGGGCTACCTCTGGTCCTACCTAGTGTTCACCTACCTATTCACCTATCTTACGCTCCACTTCATGGATAGGGAGACACGCAAGGTTCTCAGTGTGCGCCAGGATTATCTAGGGACCCAATCCACTATTACCGACCGGACTTTTCGGTTGGCTCGCATTCCAACCGAGCTGAGGACCGAAGAATCCATAAAGCAGTTGGTGGAGAAGCTCGAGATCGGCAAGGTTGAAAGCGTCACTCTATGTCGAAATTGGACAGAACTTGACCGGTTGATGGAACAAAGGCAGACGATTCTTGCAAAGCTAGAGGAGGCGTGGAGCGTCTACTTAGCCCACAGGCCGTTGGTAGCGGCGGACGAGCCGAATGGGGACCACGGAGGCCCAGATGCGGCTGACGAGGAAGCTGGGGAGAATGACCGCTTGCTGAGAGGCCCCAGGGCCCGCTCCGGCGGACGGTCTCGCCCACAAACGCGGTTCTGGTATGGCTTCCTTCGTCTACAAAGCCGCAAGACCGATGCTATCGACTACTATACCGAGAAGCTCCGGCAGCTGGACGAAAAGATTCTAGCCGCCAGAAAGAAGCAGTACGAACCTGTCGATCTCGCATTTGTTACCATGGACTCTGTTGCCGCCTGTCAGATGGCCATACAAGCGCTTATCGATCCGCATCCCGGCCGGCTCCTGACAAATCCTGCCCCTGCCCCTTCCGACATCGTCTGGAAAAACACGTACGCGTCTCTTCTAAGCCGCCGCATCCGCTCTTGGGGCGTCACAATTTTCGTCGCGGTCCTCTCCATAGTCTGGCTAGTCCCTGTCGCCTTCCTCGCCTCGGTCCTCAGCATCTGCACCATCAACAACGTCTTTCCCTCCTTTGGCTCATGGCTCAAGGAGCACGAGATCGCTCGGGCGCTCGTGCAGACTGGACTCCCCACAGCTGTCGTCTCCCTCCTCAACCTTGCCGTGCCCTACCTCTATGACTACCTCTCCAACCACCAGGGGATGCTCTCCCAAGGTGACGTGGCCCTCTCCAACGTCAGCAAGAATTTTTTCTTCACCTTTTTCAACATCTTCCTCATCTTCACCGTCTTCGGCGCCGTCACCTCCATCTTTGATGTCCTCCGCAACAGCCTCAAGGACACGACCTACATCGCCTACACGCTAGCACGCAAAATCGAGGAGCTGTCCGTCTTCTACACAAACTTCATCATGCTTCAGGGCCTCGGCCTGTTCCCCTTCCGCCTGCTCGACTTTGGCAGCGTCGCCCTGTACCCGATCAACCGCATGGGCGCCAAGACGCCACGCGATTTTGCCCTGCTCGTCCAGCCGCCCAGGTTCTACTACGGCTTCTACCTCCCCACCGCCCTGCTGGTCTTTATCCTCTGTCTCGTCTACAGCGCCCTCCCAAACGGCTCCTTAGTCCTTGCCCTCGGCCTGGCCTACTTCTCCCTCGGCTACTACACCCACAAGTACCAGCTGATCTACGCCATGGACCAGCCCCAGCACGCCACCGGCGGCGCCTGGAGGATGATTTGCTACAGGATCATGCTCGGCTTGGTCGTCTTCCAGCTGACCATGTCAGGATACCTGGCCCTGAGGAAGGCGTTTACCGTCGCCCTGCTGGTCGCCCCGCTCTTTGTGGGCACTGTGTGGTACGGCTGGGAGTTTAGGAAGCGCATGGAGCCTTTGACGAGATTCATCTCGTTGAGGAGTATTAAAAGGAGTGAGTTCGAGGGCGGTGAAGAAGGCGAGGGGAGTGGCGTGATATTGGATGGGGACGAGGAAGAGGATTTGGGCAGGGCCCGCAGGGAGCTGCTGAGGCGGGGCAGTACTGTCGACGAGGAGCGAGAGAAGGGATTACGGTTTGTGAATCCAAGTTTGGTGGTCCCGTGAGTACCATTCCGCTATTTTTGAGTTTTCCATTCTAGGGTTGACTTTGACTGACCTGGCGATGTAATGCTCCTAGGCTCGAACAACCGTGGATACACCAGGATCCGCCGCCACCTCTGGTAGAGGCTGATGTTAGCGACGGTCAGACGACCCCCACGTCTGGTTGGCGCCGTGACGGCCCTGGACCGGGCTCTCAGACCCCCCAGCAGAGCCAAGGAACGTCGCGTGAAGGGAGCAACGCGTCGAGTGTTGTCAGTCTTGGAGATACCCATATATGGAGGGAATAAGGCACATGTTTGTCGTTGGGTTGGGTTGGTTTATCATTGCAAGGCGCTGGTTCAAGGATGTACTCGCACCCCCATGGTGCCTTTCTCTCATATATCAGGAGATCTCACTCACTAATGTAGGTTAGAGTTTGAAAGCGATACTTAGCCATAAATACATCCTCACCTGATTTCACGTTATCAAGAGGTTTGATCAAAACTTGACTTTGCACTTGGCTTAACCACCTCTGAAAATTGATCCTATCTCACATCATTACCTAGCAGCTTAGCTACAATTCCGATATTTAGGTAGCGGACTGGTCTGCAAGTTTATCTACAGCTATATGTGTCTTGCCAATATCAAGCAACAAGTGTGATGGCGTGGCAGTGTCCCCCTGTTCCTTTAGGCTGTAAGAGGCGTGTGAGGAGCAATAAGAATATAACCGGACCACTCACAGGGATCCGACTCCCAGGTCGTCCTTGTAAAGTACTTCCCTACATTTCAAATCCCATTCAAGTTCCCAAATATGAGCTCTCAGGACCGACAGCGACCTTTATGCCCTTAATTTTCCCCTAATCCTCGTCGAGGCCATGCAAAAAGTCCCGTGTTTGGGACCGGCTCCGAACACTGATTCCGGAAGCTCGCGGGGGCTCAAATCCGTGAGATTCTGTTCCTGCCGCATTGGAGTTCCGGTTTTGGCGGTCATACCAGTTTTTGAGCGGCTGAAATTGCTGAAGTGGCTGGCGGATCTCTGGAAGCTCGCTATCAATAGTCTTGTCACTGGCAACGCAGATAAGATCAACTTCGTCGTCTGAACCGTGAGGGGACTCATCAGAGGTGATAGAGACAGCCGTATAGTGCTTCTCAGGGTTGCCAGAAGTGCTCCCCTGCGGAGTGCCTTCGTTGAAAGCGAGACTGTCTTCCATGATTGACTCTTGAATTTCCATCGTGACGCTGCTGCTGCTTGGGCTGTCCTCTCTGTTGCTCGGCGTGTTTGCTTCCCTGCGGAGTTTCTCAATGATGGAGCTGCGATTTATTGGGGTCGGCGTAGAGACGGGCTCGGAGGGAGTATCGGCCCTCATACGCTTTCTCGGATCGTTCTCGCCTTCATCCCCAACAGCCGGGCGTTTCCGGTTCTGAGAGTGGGCCATGTTGGCATGCATAACCCTCTTCTCGGCCTCTTCGCACTTCTTCTTCCATGCCTGGAGATCTGCTTCATCGAGTTTCTCCAAGATGGGGTGCTCAACTAACTGGTGACCACGCCCATGCCCCTCAACCTCCGCAATATCTCCAGAGACTGTGTTCATCCTGATGGTGAACTCAGTTTGCAGCTTCTTCAGGTAGGATGCGAGGGCCGAGTCATCCATGATCGAGTTATAGGCCTGCTTCAGCAGATCTGGAAGGGCGAGTACAAGTTTGTTCTGTTTTAGCACCCGAGTAGCCGGACCTGCAACTTTACTCGCTTGTCTTTCGCGAAGGAATTTGCATATCTGTTCGGCGTTGTTGACCACTCGTGCTGGGAGATAGCGACGGGCAAGATCAAGACCGTAGTCTTCATTTCTGATAGGCCCGCTGGCGACAGTGTGCGGCAAGCTGATCTGGAGAGTGTCACCGTCCCTGATGCTTTCGCCGGTGAGGTGCACGTTCAAGACGCTGTTTCGATTCGTGGCGTTCAATACCTTGGCTTAACCGGAGATTAGCTTACCCAGCAGCTGTTGGAACGCAGCGAAATCTCACCAAGTTCCGTAAAGTGTGTTGCAAAGAACACCCGGCACCCTCTCTTGATCAGCTTCTCCGACATTGCAAGGGCGATGGCCAGCCCTTCCTTGGTCGAAGTCCCCCGTCCAAGTTCGTCAATCACAACAAAGCTATCTCTGGTAGCCTGCCTAAAGAGCTTCTTAGCATAACGTCTCACTATGAGCAACAGACACGAGCGGGCGCACCGGAGAATCATATTCATCTCTGTCATCTCAACTGCGAAGGTGCCCAAGTTGCTCTCTGGCCTGTCTTCCGTCGACAAGCGGGTAAAGAGCCTGTCACAAATGGGAATTGCGGCATACTGCGCTGGGACAAAGCTGCCGATTTGCGACATGATCTGGATCATTGCAACGGCTTTGATGAAGGTGCTCTTGCCACTCATATTGCCTCCGGTGATGAGTTGGAACCGAATATCTTGTTCCCCTAGATAGACGTCATTTGATACAAAATTCGTTTTTCTGAGCTCGGCAATTGGGTTTCTTGCTGCTTTGAGAACCAAGTTGTCTGAAATGATCGGACGAACGTAGTTCTGAGTAGTGGCCAGCTGGACGAAGGAGGCGAGCATGTCCAGCATTGCCGTTGCTTCGCTCATTGCCAGCAGGCACTCAACATGGTCTAGCAAGGCTGTCTTCAACTCGGTAATGACTTTGTCGCTCTGCGCTGTTACAATATCGGCCTGCCGTTGGATCTGGCTGCTCATCTGGATGAGATCTATTGTCTGAAAGTGGTAGTGATGCTTCCTCCGACTGGCGTTGACAATCTCAACTCCACCGAGAGAACGCTGTCTCCAGTGCTGAGTGCCGATGGCCCTTTGGTTGTCTGCCAAAGCCAAGCATCTCATAACTTCACGCTCAACGTCAGACCATTGGAACCGCAAGTAGTAGTGATTGTTGTTCGCAAGGCGGAGTTCTGGAGTTGCCCCCAACTGTTCTACCAGGTGTAAGAAATACTGCCGAGCGATGGAGCTTGCATCACATGGTCACACCAACCTTGAAAGATCTGGCTGAGGCGTTCCATGTAGTCATGAAGGTCATTGGTGCGATCTTGATATAGTTGGCGAGCTTCTTCCAACACACTTTTGGCCGGGGCCTAGGAAGTCATGAGCGAGGCGAACGGGCGGGTGGGCTTGGACTGGAAAGCCACAAACCTTGACTGCCCACATCCTATTGTTTCTGATATCTATAGGTGCCTTGCTGTAAGTTGCCTGTTGCTCGATTGTTTCTTCAATCAATGCCGTTATAGGAGCCATGAGGTCCGGGCTGCACTTCTGCACGATCGATTTTAACAATTGGCTGGTACAATCCGCTGCTTCGAGAACGTCTCTGAGCCCTCGGAACCTCACAATATACTCCTTGATCATAAGGACATTGTTCAGATCTTTCTCCGCTCCTTGGAGTTCTTCGTGGCTGGCCATGGCGATCTGATGGTGGCCTTCGATCAGTGCCACCCCATCTTGTAAAGAAAGACGTGATGCTTTGGTAGGCAAGGCAATCTGTCAAAATGTCAGCCAAGCAGGAAAATTATTCACGGTGTCCTTACCCATGGAATAGAACGCTCAATGTCAATGCGAAGGAGTTTCTTGAGACTTCCTCGAAGCTCCATGAAAAGGGCTTCATTGCATGACAGCTCCTCGACAGCCTCATGGCGAGCGACAATAACATCTTTGTCTGTACTAGGCTGGAGAAGTGTTGACCGGAGTAGTCGGCGTCCTTGTGGAGTAAGCGTGTGATTCAACAAACCAAAGAGAGTCGACGATGTGCTCTTGGCCTGTCGAAGATTTTGGAGAATCTCCAAAGCGGTTACGGTGGACCGGTCAAGCCCCATCGTATTCACGGGTTGGATGTACTTGACATGGAGCGAGTTCTCCCTGAAGATGAGACTCATTTCCTTTTCAACAAAGGCCATCACCTAGTATTAACCGTCAGTGAAGTCATACCGAATAAAGGGATCTAGTGAAACGGACCGCAGAGAAAGCGCAGGATGCATAGAAGTTGTGCTCGAGATTAGAGCGAGTTGCTTTGACATCCGTCCTCCATGCGAACCGGTCAATCATCCTCAGTCCCTCAGATTCATTCCAGTGCTGCCTATCCAGGGGCACGATCTCGGCGTCCGGAAACTCTGTTTTGAGACATTGCGCAAGCAGTGACTTGCTCTGCTCACTAACGACCTTTTTCAACACCAGGAATGTCTGCGGCAGGCTTGCCATTCTCCAGAGTGCCTCAATGACACGCTGATACCGGTCGTCATTGAGGATTCTGGTGATTTCTACCCGCCCGGTTGTGATGTTGATGACTGCAAGGCCAACCACATCGGAGGATCGGCTTTCGGATATAGCGCAGACGACGCGGTCATCCTGGGTAGATTCCGTGGAAGTCACCGCGTTGAATCCATCCCCGACTTGGGGCTTGCTTGCGTGCGGCAGACCAGGGTCGAAGCGGCTGCCATCATCATGATCAGACTCAGAGTCAGACTCTAAATCAAGATCAAGAAGTCTAAAAGAAGATGGCTCCGACTTGTCACGGTATGCGCTATGCCGAGGACGCATCCTGGCGCCACCTTCGAACAAGCTCGAGGAAAGGTAAGGGTCTGGAGATTGACCGGCATTACCATCACGCTGGGCGGGACGGCGCAAGGGGATTGTATCGCTGGTTATGCCAGTGCCTGGGCTATCTTCCCGTCCCAGAGAGCTGAGAATAGATGAGTCGGGCTTATCGAATCGGTGAAGGTGTCTATCATGGGAGCGTCTAATACCACGAGGATGGGGAGTGCTGCTGGAAATGGATTGGGGGGTAAGGGTCTGTGTCACCTGCGACCTGATTCCTCTGCTGCGAGCCGTGGACCTGTGAGAAGGCAAAGCGTTATGGAAGGTGGAGTCGTCCATCAGACCATCAGAAGTGGTTGATCCGTGTGGTGATATGTAGGATTCCGTGTACCCTTCTCCGCTTCTTCCGTATCTGCGGGCGGAATGGTTGGCCTCTTGTCTATTTTGTGGACTGTTTTCACGGCTTCCATTAAGAGAGTCAGGCCCCGAACTTGGAGTAATGAAAGGATCGGAGGGTAAGGCAGAAAGGCTCTGAGAGGTGACGGCTGGTTGGGGACTTTGTCGAGGGCTGCTGGTCAGGGGTAAGCCAAATGAGCTACTGATGCCGACACAGTCGCTGACACCGGAGATTTCTGGAGTATCAAAGCCGTCGCCTGTTCTCCATGGCTGCCGATGTACCCGCTCAAAGTATGGGGATCGTATCGGTGTCCGGCTGTCCCGCCGTCGAGTTGGAGTGCAGGGCGCCTCTGCACCAAAATCGTGCGTGCGCTCCTCAAAACAGGAATCGAGCTCATCATTTCGTCCGCTAGTGGGTGACTGAGGGCAGTTTTCATCATCCGACTCTCCGTTGGTCCCCAGAGATGGCATGTTGGCCTTGCTTTTGAACGGGTGAGGAAGCAGCCAGTCGTCCCGGTTGCTGATAGTTGGGGAAGCACGCTTTTCAGGTCTAGGCCTCCATACTGCTGGGCTGACTTCCTGGCAACCACGACGGATAGTGGGCGGGGCTCTCTCCTCTGCCAACTCTTTGATCGGGGTATAGCTGCCCTGGAACGATGTATGCTCATGAACGCTTCCCTCGAGCGCATCATGGGCCGGAGATAAAACCACTCTATTGTTGAAACGATCTCGCACGCCGGGTGGAAACAGAGGCCCTCGCGATTTATAGATTGGATGGGGCAGAGAATAGTTGGATAGGGTCTCAAGATCGTCCGTATATTCGACCGAGTTTTGCCGAAGCTCGTGAGCATCGCCAGAATCAATCTGAGTGCCCCGGCGCTGCGCCGTTTCACGGGCAGGTGTGAAGTCTACCAAAACTTGAGGTCTCACATCCAGAAGTCCCGACGCGGCCGAGTCAGTTTGTCTACCTCCATCCTGGTTAGGAACTGAGTAGACGGAAGGCTCGACAGGGTAGTTTCTCAGAGCCGCAGAGATGGCTTTCTTTCGCAGCCAGTCTGAGTCAGGGCGTGAGAACCTAGGCGTGTTGCCGGGGTGGCGTACTGTCTCCGCTGCGGCGTTCGCGGCCTCCTCCTGCTCGGCATTGTCGAACATTATAGGAGTAGTCTGTCGTTTGATGCACAGGTCGCTTTCATTAAGCCTTTCCAACCTGCTCATATCTCTTTGCTTGACGGTGGTGCAGTTGCCGTGGATGAGGAGGAAACAAGCTCGCCCAAAGGCTCCTTCCATGATTTTATCGGTCACGATTGTTGCCTACGGCAAGGAAGACCTAGCAAGTAAAGCTGCCCCATTGATCCTGGCGTTCGGGCTTGTTTGGATTTGCTTGTTGGCAGAGTGCACCTCGCTCCTTCCCGTTGCGAAGCTTGTGATAACGTAAGATACCCCTCTCTTCCGTTTACAGTGTTTCAATGACAAACACTCAAGATCATGTTTATGGATCTCCAAACGTGATTGGATATGCCCATTGTGCCTGTCTGGTAGTCAACCAAGTCTCTGATGGCCAGATAGGCCTCAAGCTATGTAGGTAGGTACTGTACCATTAGTAACATGGCCAATACTCATCTGGTCCTCTTGTAATGTGTGGACTTCGGTTCTTGGTGGTACTTGGGTGAATCGTTAGGTTAACAGGGGGCTTGCCAGCGGAGGCAAGATATGTTGGGAACACATCGAACTTTTATCTAGCCAATATTATCTGCTAGTATATACTGCTGATGGTAGCAGCAAGTTAGCAACGGGGCACTGGGGAGTCGGTCTCCTCCCAACCAGCAAATTCCCAGTGCGACCACCAAAGGTGATGATGGGTTTCCCCTGAGCCCCTTAGTCCAGCTGGTCCAGCGTCTGGACGCTGCCGTTGCCCGTAACTGTGACATTTTCAACGCGCTTGCAGTCCTCTTCGCTGATCTCAAAACGCCACCCGTGCTCGTCCTTGACCTTACCGAGCTGGATGCCCTTGAGTTGAGTGAGCAACTTGGTGCACAGTTCGCCCGGCTCCTCATTGCCCTCTGGGATGTAAGTAATGGTCTCTTCGCCGTCTTTGGCCGATACTCGAGGGTGCTGAGGCAACGCAGCGCTGAACCGACGGGTGATAGATCGGATGGGGACCAAGGCGGCGGCAGTGCCCGCAGCCATGACCTCGGTGAAGTTGGGCAGTTCGGAATACTTGATCTAGTCTCTGCGTCAGCCCACAACCGGCCTGTTACACAGGCAGAAAAGGGACCCGCCACAAACTCACCGTCCGCTTCTCAACTGCCCACCCGAAAGACCTGCCAATCTGCAGGACACTATCACTCGTCACGCTGTCAATCACCGCCTTGCTATCCGGCACCACCAGGGTCACGTCCCCCTTGTCGCCAACCAACGCTCCGATAAAGCCGCTCGTGCTGAACTCATCCACCTCCTCATGCCGCTTGCTATCCAGATGCAGGGTAATCCCATACCCCTCGCGGCGGGCCTTCTCGCTCCACCTCAGCACGGGCGCGTAGTTGCCGCCGACCTTGGCGCTTCCAGTCCCGTTGGGCGCCGCGCGGTCAAAGTCGTCCAGGATGAGCGCCTTGACGGGGTGCGTGCCGTGGTACACGCCCGTGGGCAGGACGTAGACGGCAAAGGTGTACTCCTCGGGCGGGTTGAGGCCGAGCTGGGCCGAGGAGCCGTAGATTTGCGGGCGCACGTACATGGCGGCGCCCGTGTCGTGCGGCGGGACGTACTCGGCGTTGAGCGCGACGGCGGCCTTGACGGCGGTGAGGAACAGGTCCTCGGGCACGGGCGGGATGCTGACGAACTCGGCGCTGTGGCGCATGCGGGCAGCGTTGCGGTCCGGCCGGAAGAGGGCGATGGCGTTGTCTCCCGGCAGGCGGAACGCCTTGAGGCCCTCATAGGCTTGTTGGCCGTAATTGAGCGCGGGCGCCATGCCGTGGATGCGGATATACGGGTCCGTCACGAACTTGAGCGGACTCCATTGGCCGGTTTGGACAGAGTGGTGGGATTCAACATGGCCGTTAACTTAGTGTTCAGATTAGCCTGTATCCTCCGCCGCGTGGGTCAAGGGGATTGCTCTCTACCTTCGCGAACACGGAAGCCGACATTGGACCAGTCAATGGTGTTGACGGGTGGCGGAGGGAAGGGCGCCATGGTCCGGGTTCTGCTAAGAATGGCTGAGTGGACGTCGTACAAATAAAAGGCGGCTGTTTTTTGATGATTTCGAGTTTACAGGGATTAGACGTTCCTTTAAAGCTCACCAGGGAGGTCTCAATGCTTGTGCTATCTGATTGAGAATATCGCCACGTGTAAGCTGATATTGTCAGCCCCGCGAAGCTCCAAGGCGGTACATACAAGTTGAGACAACCGGGAAGGGACAGCTGTCGATGAGTCGACTGGAAAACGCGGTGTGTGATACGCTGAGCTAGGCCATCCTTTTTTCTCCCAGGTAACTGCTCCGATCGGACCATGGAGTTCGCGAGCCAAAAGCTTCAATTTTTCGGTTCCCCGAGCGAGCGTTTATTGGTGCAAGATGGCGGGGTGCAGGACCCTGGAGAGGGGCAGAAATGCCCCGCAAGCCGATCGCGGAGATGATGTCATCAGCAGACCGGACTGGAGTTGAGGGGCAATCGAACAAACCACCAAACCTCATTTCTTCCAGACGAAGTCACAGAAGCAATGAGACGAGTACAAGGAATAGCGTACAAGATCAATTGAACGTCTCTCCCATTTGATAAGCGTGGCCCAGGCGCCGCGTACACATAGATAGTTCCATTGTCCCGTCTAGTCCGTTCCTCCATGCCGATGCAACCCATGCAATGATACTCCGTATGCCTGCCCTATTGCTAGGCGCCACGCCTGTTTCTCAGACACGACCCGGAAACCATACAATTCACAGTCAATCTCCACGTCCTCACCTAGCAGCCGCCCCTCTCTCCCTCAACTCTCCCTCCAGTTCGCTGTTTTCGTGGGACAGGGTGGGATTTCCAGGTTGCTCCCAACCGTCCAATTGCCAACCTAGTCATTTCAGCAGAGAGACCCGAATGTGAACAGGTTGGGGACAAAAACAGCAACACGACGCAACGCTTCGGTTGCGCCGTCAAGGGAATCTATACTATGCAAAGTCGTAAACGTAAGGTTGGAGAAAAAACAAAATGAATCAAAATGCGCAAAAAGCGTCAAGCGGATGCTGCTCCAATAAGGAGCAGCAGAACGAAACCGCAGCATATGCTGCAAACGAAGGTATAGGTCAGAGCTCTCTAGCCCACCGAATCCGACCAGATGACCTCCCTTAAAGATCAGCTGCGCGAGGGATATACCGCGCGGAGCTCTGCCGGCGATGCCGAGCCGGGACACCAGACCTGCATCACATCAAGTTCGCACACATGCCCAAACCAAGAGAAAAGCCAACCAACTCTTGCTTACGCGATAGACGCCAGTCTTTGCAGCGCCATTAGTACCCCTGAGTAACTCGGTTAGCGGTGCGTCCTTGCCTACCACGGCTTGCGTGTGGGGAGACTTGGGGTTTACGAACCGCTCACACCCTGTGTCAGGGTTGCTGTCGCCTCCGTATTCCTCGTTCCCAAGCTCACCGTGACCACTTCCTTGACCACTTTCTCTTCGCCCAGCGTGTTTGCCCACTTGAAGACCTTCTCATCCTCACGACCGTCACCCACCACCATGAGAAAGTCGACCGGAGACTTGTGCTGCTCGTCCGGCTCCATATGCTCTCGGAGATTGGCAAAAACTCTCTGCGCCGCGGTGCTCTTGGTCCAATCTAGCGGCTCGACAAGCACACAACCGTCCAGGGGAATAGCATGAACACGTTGCTCCTCGCATGCATCGTTGATATGGCTGGCACAGTCTGTCGCCTGTCGCATGGCTGCTTCGTAGTCCTCGGCCGACTTGTAGTGGAAGATAAGGGAGCATCGGCGGTCTTCAATCTCGGCGCCTGGCGTGCGCTCCAAGTAGTAGGTCAGGATATTCTTCACCGACTCCTTCCATGAGCGGATCTGCTCTGAGTCGGCCATCTCCGTCCAATCCTCGCTCCCGCAGTCCTTGAGGAAGCAACCGTTCTCGGCAATGAGGCCAAGGTTGGGCACACGGCGGAATAAACGGTCAAGCTCTTCAGGCCGACGACCAGACATGACGTAAATCGTGTTCCGATCGTCAATAAGCAGATCGTTCAAGATATCGAGGGTACGCTACGTCCAGCTGTGTCAGACCAGTCTATGGTGAGGCTAGGGATTCAACTTACCTGTGGGCTAACTGGAATGATCTGGTTGACCGGCCCCCAACTGACCAACGTGCCTTCGAAATCGAGAATGAAGAGTCTCCTTTCAGACCTCTTGTACTGCTGGATGAGGGTACTCATCGAGAGCCGTGGGACAGAAGTCTGATCGCGGCGATGCTGTTCTTCGTAGACACGATCCAGGCGGGACATGAATTCTGTGAACCAGTGCGAGCCGGTGTGGTGGTTGACAGCCTCGTACAGTCTTGTCCATCTCTGCTCCTTTTCCTCGTCGCTCATCTCGAGGGCTTTCTTGATGGCATCGGCACAAGCCCTGTAGTCCCAAGGATTGACTGAAAGCTCGTTCCCTCCAAAGAGAGATGAAGTGCCCGTAAACTCGCTTAAAATGAGAGAGCCGTGCTTTTTCTCGCTGATCTTGCCGTCCTGGCAATACAGGTACTCATGTGATGTCAGGTTCATGCCCTCGCGTTGGCTCGTGATCATCAAGGCATCTGCAATGCTCAGCAGAGCTAGATACTGGGCATAGTCGATATCCTGCTTAAGATAGACAACGGGCTGGTAGGCAAGGTTCGCCCAGGATGAGTTGACGCGAGTGACGATATCCGAGACTGTGGCATCTAGCTCACTCTTTTCGCTCGTCGACAGCGCAACCTGGATCAAGACGATGTTGTCTCGCCATTGGGGGTTCTTGTTCAGGAAGAGCTCGTAAGAGAGGAGTTTCTGTCTGACGCCGCGCACATGATCAAGTTTGTCCCGGGCGACAATGAGCTTCTTGCCGGCGTATCGCTCGCGCATGATGTTCAACCATCTTTTCACCTCGTCCTCTTCACGGTGTTGGCTCAAGCTCACAGGGTCGATACCGATAGGCAGATTGACCACGTCGACGAAACGATCCTCCAGTTGCAGACCGTCGGGGGTGGCTTCGGCGCTTAGAATTCGACTGCACGTCTGAAGGAAATGCCTGGTGTATTCGTGGATCTGGAAGCCAATCAAGTTCGCGCCAAGCATACCCTCCAGGAGCTGCTTCCGCACGGCCAGGCACCTGAACACCTCTGACGAAGGGAAGGCGACATGGAGAAAGAAGCCGATCTTGGCGTCGGGAAGCTTCTTGCGTACCATGCCAGGCACGAGCAGCAGGTGGTAGTCATGCACCCAGATGACATCGCCCCTCTTCCAATTTTTCACGATCTTATCAGCAAATGCCTGGTTGACATTCACGTAGTACTTCCACGAGTGGTCTTCGTACGCCTTGCTCTTTGGGTTATCGGGGATCTGATAATGAAATACTGGCCAGAGGATCTGCTTGCAAAAGTGCGAATAGTGGCCGTCAAAGTCCTTGTCGGAGCAGAAAACGGTCAACATGTCGTGCTCCGTGGCTAGCCTGTCTTCAATATCCTGGAGCTGCTGGGTGCCTTGCAAAGCATCGGTTGGCATGCCGAGAGTGCCGACCCACGTGTATTCTCCCAGCTTGCCCTCTCTGGCTGCAGCTTCAGCGGCATTGCGAAGGCCTCCATTTCCCTGGTCGGCGTTGACAACCTTCCAGTTCGCATGTGCAAAAACGCGGTCATGGCTATCGCTTCTAGCGAGAATGCTTGGCTGCGTAATCCCCTGACGCCCTAATTCCTTTGCCTTCTGATGGAGATTCCGTGCGTTGTCCGTCAGGGAGGGCGGGGGAGGCGAGTTCGCTCTTGACATTGGTTGATCAGGGCGGCCGCCCCATGTCGGAGAGCTTCGGTCGGTCGGCGCGCGGAAGCCGTCAGTGCCCGCAGTTGCAAGCGGCGGCAGCTGTATCCGTATGCCATCCTCATTCGTAAACGGATCAACCCGCTTCTTGTCTTCGGTCGGAGTCTGAGGGGGAGTTATGTTTTTGGGCTCGAACAAACTTGGCTGTTTATCGGGCAGCGGCGGCCTGGCACCCGCGGGCTGCTTCTTCTCGGATGGAGCACCCCGCGGAGGGGTGCCCGGGAGTGTGAAATGGATGGTTTTAGGAAGAAAGCTGTGCCAAAATACAGTTAGGTTAGCCGTTAGATATCCCAAGGCTATGCGGGCGAAGTCTTGAGCTTGTATGCCGGCCCCGCTGCCACTGACGCGATTGGAAATGTTGCGCTTGAGATCGTCCTTGCTCCCCAACGACAAGAAAGACTTACAGGGACGCAATGAAGACCGTCATGATGGGCGGATTGGGCAGCCTAAATTAAGTTGGCCGGATAGTAGTGCTGAAGACGGGTCCGGAAGATGCAGTGCCGGGTGTGTGAGGAGGAGGAAGAGAAGTTTTGCTATTGGGTCCTGGGCGTCGAGCTCATGAGTTCAGTAAGAGACGAATCCGCTGCCAAGTTGATTCGTGCTGGCGCATCCACAGGCCGTTGCTACCGGTGAAAGTTTTTTGGGAAGGTTAACGGCGAATCGCAGGCACATCAAACACGGTGACGTCGTCGGCTAACCCGGGTCGAAGGGGCGGGGCCCAAGCCGGTGGCCTTAGTTGCACGTGGTGTATGCGGGGCGGCACTTGGATAAGATAAGAAGCTTTTGGGTTTGCCGTGATCGCACAGCAGCAGTTAAGTTCAACAGGGGATACCGGCGGCGGCGTTCGGCGGGCGAGGTGATTTACATATCCCGAAGGCTTTGATCTAGCACGATCGGACTGAAGTGGTTGGGGAACGAGGCAGGGCGGGGATCAATAAAAGAAGGAATCGAGTGTTCTCGAAGACGGGACTGTTTCAGAAGGTCAGCACCAACAAGAATGGGAATCTGGAGTTTTCCGGCCCGGGTCGGGCTGCGCTAGCTGGGCGTGAAGACAGGGCATGGAATTGGTGACGGCAAGGATCTTAGCGCGCCTAGAGCAAAGATGCGCCGTCACCACTCCCCCACTGACGTAAGAGACCCAGAAGGATGCGGAGCCGTCTTTTCCACACAAGGACGTCAAATTGAAGAACCGGGTGACGGTGCTATGAGTGAATTTGAAAGAGTAAGCGGTACCTACGTGACAGCTCAGAAGCTCGGTAATAGCACGTTTCAGCTGCTTGATTCCAAGAAACCCTCAAGAAGCGATTCACCCGGAAGCGCAATTCGATTTCCTGAGCCAAGCAAGATGGTGTAAAATTTTCCGTCGTCCCAAAAAAAAGGCCGCGGCCGTGGGACCGCGGATCCGGTGTAAGAGCCGTGCGTGGATCCTGACGAGAGGAGCACGAAGGTCACGGACAGCAGCAGCAGGACACTGCATCGTCTTTATCTGGGTAGCAGCCCAGCTCGCTTCTCAACAAAGCTGGGTGAGCTCGTCTCAGAAGGTGGGAGGTGGTACAGTTGGTGGGGCCAATCACTTTCGCTGGGCAGCATTCGTCCCGCACGCGTAGCGCGATTCCAGAATTTCCAGTGGACAGGGTGTCTTGTGCTCCGGGTGACAGGGAAGCTCGCCTAACGCTGGTCGGCTGGACCAGCTTTCCCATGTCCAATGTGTCCATCCTTTACGTTGGCAACATGGAACTCGACATCAAAACTCCTGCACCTTCACGTGGCAGTGGTCGGTGGTTTGTCTTGACGCTTACTCTGATACTCTGATACAGACAATTGGACGAATGCTTACTTTTTTGTTATAGACTCAATGGCTCAATTCATCCGCCTTCCCTTTGTGTTCCTGCCACACCATTCTCAGGGAGCATCAATCACGTAATGCAATGCTTCAGATCACCACACGACGTCGCCAGGTGATGTGCTGACAGTTGACAAGCCAGCTTGGCTCGGAGGGCTTGATGGATGCCGCCTACTCAAACTCCAGTCACTGTTGGTTATGCGAGATCGACGGGAGGCTAGACTCCCAATCCCAGTGCAAAAATGTAAGCACGCGGGATTCAGGTGCATCTGCCTTGTTGGCCATGCGTCCTGTGTATCAACTCGGCACACTCAGCGGGACGGGCATGCCAGTCAACCTGGAGATGAGGAGACATTCTTTCCGGTCATTGTGAGTACCGAATCCTACCTTCATGCCGGTTTCCCAATGGGTGGCCCAGTTCCTGCTCCTACTCAGCAAAGGGAAACCACTCGCTTACCCCCCAACTCAAGCAAAGGCTGATTGACTATCATGATTAGATACTCGGAACATGCTGGCCTGGCCACGATAGGTTTACTGCTGACCAGTCAACCCCATGCTCCGTGTATGGTGCTGGGACACGTAAAGGACACTGTGATCCAACAGATCTGACTATTCAGGGCTTCAGAGCAACAAGCAGGGCCTGATGCTATTTTTGCCTTTTGAATGGCAGAAGAGTCCGGCCGTGCCTGGTCGGTTTTTACAACTTCGGAACGCTCCAGTTCTCTTCCCGGTGCAAGCGGGTTATGAAATCCGGCGCGGATTCAAGCCATCGGCCATCATAGCACAATGCCGGGGTTTGCTCCGTCAATCCGGCCGAGGGATGCCGCTTGGCGGGATGACGGCCGGGTGGAATGGTCAAGCCCCATCTCGACCCCACTGTCCAACTTCTCATCTAAGTTACGCGTGCCCCGCCCAAGGCGTGAAAGTTATTAACAAGCTAGAACTGTTCTGTCTTCCATTAGAGGTCCTAGGTATGTAGTACGGCCTTACGAAGCTAAGCGCCTGATTCTTCGGTTTATACCACTCAATCCTGCCCACTCATAGAGACAGTTCGAACAACGTGCTGGGATCAGTCGTCGACTCGGCATTCGGGAGCCAAGCGCCGTGGACAAAACACACACGGCCGCAAGGGACTACCACTCTGCACTGGATAGGCAGATATGAAATTTTTTTTTTTTCCAGCACGGGCCGGAGAGCACTTGCTGGGGCGGCAAGTTGGATCGTTGACTGCAAGCCGAATGATTGAATGAGGCCGCCGACCCGAGATCTCCCGAATCAAGGTGGAATTTTTGATAGGCTAAAGTAGCCAGTCCCCATTCCGTCACTTTTGTGTAAGGATGCCATCCAGGGGCTGCTCTTTGCAAAGCCTGCAGCAACCCGGCCCCCATCTGTGTGTGTCGATGTCGACGGAATTGGCGCCCTGCATCAACACCTAGATGGTGTCTCAGCCGTGCTCTTCGCCTCGAAAATGGCTCATAATGGATGCCCGACGGGCCCGCGAAGCGGGTCGTACTAGGATCACAGGCATCGACGGAGGGAGAATGACTGGCTAACATGAAGAGGGGAAGTACCTGAGAGTGTTGTGGAAGGCTGACAGTGTTTTTTGCTGCAGGCGCGAATATCAAGAATCGCCGAGCTTCCACCGCACCCGGGTTACAGTGACTTTTACAGCTATCATCCGCCAGAGACTACCCTCCCTTCGATCAGAATCCATGCTCCACCGGCGCATCCCAATTTTGTTTCTTGGAAGTTCCAGATGGAGCAAACAGCCTCATTTGCAAGCTGCCGTGGAGCCCAGAAAGAAACTTTCGCCCGTTGACAGAACAATAGACGCCTTTGGCGGCGGGATCCAGGACGGGTGGGACGGGCCGCAACGGTGAAGGAGTATACATAGTTTACACTAACGTTACGCTAACTTCAGCCACTGTTCCAGGACATGGTAGGGTATCAACTTTCGTAGATCATCTCACGTTAGCAGGGCGGGAGGCGCTTTAACAACGCTCTACATAAGTACTACCCTTACTGAGGTCTACACAACGACGAAGATAATAGATCTCGCGCCTTGCCCTGAGATGCTTGTTGCAGATTCAACGTTGCCAGTTACCTTCTCCCGTTTAATGGACACGGCGATCTGAATATAATGCCCGGTTTATCCAAGATGCAGGATACGTTACCATCCATCCGGCAACAACACATTTTGTTTCCTGGAAACAAAACTGCGACCACACTACGTGCCACAACTTGCATTTCGCAACACGACAGACACAGAGCCCCTTTCTGGCTGCGAACAGAATCTGCCGAGACCTGCCAGAATGCTACCGTTCCAATCAGACAGATGCAAAAAAATGCCGCTCATCAACTACCTAGAGTATTTTCCCGCTTACACTACCGTGATGCGGTTCAGTATGTAGGCCGCCAGTACCGCCCGGCCGCTGCCGGCGGGATATCACGATATGCCCCGGGGAACCAAGCGGCAAAGCAAACAGCATGGCACAGGACCCCCTGATAGTTGACGCGAATTGCGGAGAAGCCCCAGGATGAGACTACAGTACACCTGTGTGGCCCGACGACGGCCAAGCACATGCCGAGAGCTCTCTTCCAGGCAGCGCACCCATAACCCCTCCGCCGTCGCCGGAGACCCCTCTGTTATTAGAGGTTGGCACCTCTCAGGTTGAGGGAAACTGCGCCATACGCGTCCCGGGAGCGATTCGTCAGCGTATGTACTGTATGTACTACTAGTACATTTCCTCATCCACCACAACGAGGACGTTAGTGCGGAAAGTGGCACTTCTCGGTGTTTCCAATCTAGGTTTGGTTGCCAGAAATGCGGGTAATCCAAACGCGGTGCGGCCACATCGGCTTTCCTGATATGATATCTCACCAGTCTGGTTTGTAACGGGTTGCGTCCTTCGTCGAGGCTGTGCTCTCCGTACGACAAGGCTGTAATGCATGGTTTTGACCACCATACATTTACAGGTTCAGAGTGATGCACACGGCGTGCAATTCGGAGCTTCTTTTTGGGACCACCCAAAGTCGGATTTTAGTTGTCGGCACCACATCTCGTGGCATGGTAGGGTATCATCGGCTTCCCTTCTCCCGTTCGTAACGTCACTAGTTCCTCCATGTCCTCACTGCCTTGTCCTTTCCGCCCGAGCCGACCATCTTCCCGTCGGCCGCCCAATCCACGGCATAAACCTGTCGCGGCGCCGGTTAGTTAGTCCGAAAACCTGCCTACAATGAAAGGCTGGCGGGCGCTTCCCAAGCCTCTGGTATGCATACCTCGTCTTCATGACCCGGCAGGTCCATAGCGAGGTTCCCAGACCGTGCATTCCACACTTTGAGAGTGCAGTCTTTGCTGCCGGTGACGATGAGTCTACTGTCTGCAGACCAGGCGCACTGATAGACCTGGAGTTTATGCCTTTAGCATCATTTCCTCAACGGCCCGGACCAAGATTGACTAACCGGCGCGACATGGCCTCGTAGGTTTTTGAGAAACTTGCCATCCCTGGCATTCCAAAGTTTCTGCATGGCAAGTCAGTGTTTGTCCTAGGAGTCCGGAGTCGAGGAACTGACTGTGCTGTTATCCCAACCGGCGCTGGCGATGAGGGTTCCGTCGGGCGAAAACTGCACTTGATTGACCTTGTTCTGATGGCCCAGCAATCGTGCAACGGGTTTATTGCCGTTGTTAGTCGGGTCCCACAAGTACATGGTAAAGTCATCGCTCGCCGAAACGAGGCGTTCGGCCACCTTGCCCTGGATTTTGGCCGCCTTTTCAAACCTTTCCCTCGCCTTTGCCCTCTTGCCTTCCTCTGTATCGGGCACCTCCTTGGTATGGTCAAAATAGCCAGTCCGGAGGACGTGGTCGCTAGATAGCGCAAGATGGTTGACCCAGTGACCATGGGCAGTAAAATTGTGCACCAAGGTCCCCTTCACGGCGTCCCAAACTCTCACAGACTTGTCGTGCGACCCTGTGTAGATCATGCCGGTGCCTCCCCACCGCACACAGCTAACGGAGCCCTTGTGCCCGCTGAGGACGTGCTCGGTCCGCCCAGAGTTGACGACCCATATCCGGCACGTGCCGTCCTTGCTCGCACTTGCGAGACGGGCAGTGCCGTCACGCCAGACTGGTTCGCTTGGAATTAGCACAAGAGGCCTGCTTTCCGATTCAGGGAATAAGGGACTAACGGTGATAGGGCTCCCACGCTACAGCCAGCACCCACTTGGCGTGACCCTTGAAATCCTGCCCGAACGGTTTCCCAGTTTCTGGGTCCCATATCCTCACCGTCTTGTCCATGGAACAGGTTGCCAGGCGTTGACCGTCGGGGCTCCAACTGACGCCCAGAACCCAGCCAGTGTGCCCCTTCAATGTGTGCTTTGGGGTGCCCGAATCCGTATCCCAGATGCGTGCCGTATTGTCTCCACTACCGGTAGCCAGGCGACTAGACGATATAGGGGAGAACTGGCAAGCGAGTATTGGTTGACCGTGGCCTGGGATGCGGTGCGCTAGGCGCGAGACGGCTTGTACCTTAAAGACCGCTTGGGGTTCGGCGCTGAGAGTGATGGTGGTCCTATTCCGTCTGTTAGCCGCAGGGATGTAATATTGACGGAGGATCTGGGACGCACTCAAAGGGGTTGGTAACGCCGTGTTTTTGAAGCAGAGCCAGCAGATCCGTGGGGTACTGGTCTATAATAACGTCCTTGCCGGGGATATGGATGCGGAAGCGGTAGGGAGTGAAGTCCTCACGATCCTTGGGTCCACATGTAAGCACATAGACAAGAGGCCGATGAATACAGAAATGCATGAGCCTATACCCTTCCTAACAGAGTGTTTAGCAATGAGGATATGTTCTTCTCTGTGGCATCGGCGAAGTTTATCTCGATCACATCGGCCATTTGGTTGCCATCGCTGTCGACGAAATTGGCCTTGAACGACCCGAGGTCCGCGGACAAGAGCGGGGCGACATCCTGTTGCGTTTGGGTGCGCTCAATCTCCTCCCTTCTCTGTCGTTTCGACGGTGGTGGTAATACTGTCGCCATCTTTTGAATCTGGAACTTGGGCTCCGTATGTTATGGAGGCTTCGACAAGTTCACTAAGAAAGTGCCAATCCCAGCACGGTTGGAAATTTTGGCGGTGAGGGACTGCAGAATCCCCTCCAGGGCCCACATATTCGTACTCTGCTTCTACCGAGGAGCTGGTTGCAGATTCCCTTCTGTCGACAAACTCACTGCAGCCCAACACACCTTCCCTTTCCAATGTCAAATGGTTGGTGTTGTTCAGGCTATGCACAACTATAACAACCTGGAAATCATCAGGTTTGAAAAGTATTTACCCTGATCCATCTCAAACGGATCAACGTACGTACATACAACTACGCTCAGCATTTCGGCTTTTTCTCCCCGAGTCTCGCGGCACATGACTAGTACCTCTGTGAGCTCCTGCCCCGGTAGTGCTTCTTCTCATAATAGTCGTCGCTTTCATCGTCGCTATCAGAGGAATCATATCTCCTGCGCGATCGACCCCGGGACTCGTACCGGACCGAAGAACTCCGACTGACGCGTGATCTGGACGATGACGACGACGCGTCCGAGGAGGGCGAACGGGCGTATGTTGGCGGCTCGAGCGGGATGAACTGGTCTCGCGGAGCCCCAACCCTAGGGCGTCGATCCGGATAGTAGTCGAGATTGCCATGTTCGTGCGGCCGGTCAACGTACTGTGGACTTGCATACGAGAGCGAATGGCGCCGCCTTCTCGGCTCGTACGTCCTCGATCGTTCTTGCGGCGTCACTGGGGCGCCGTTTTCCACGATTCGCAGATGAGCCCGGATTCTTCGCATTGCAGACACTGCCGAATTCTTGTCAGAAGCTCCAGGATTTGCATACAGCCACCCGCCGAATACTCACTGTCCTTCTCGACCTTGGCTACCAGGAACCTCTCGTACCAGTGTTCGTACTCGGCTGTGCTCATGAGACCGTCATAGTACGCCTTCCGCATCTTGCGAAAGATGTATGGCGCCTCTTCTTCCAGCTCCCTTTCTTCCTTCTTCTTCTTCACCATGCGTTTGAGCTCCCAACTCGACTTGATCGACGTGACGATGCTGCCGCAGGCCGCTACGGTTGCTAGAACCGTTGGAACGGCCATAGCCATACGCGCGTTGGGCCCCTACACCGGGAGAGGAACTGTTCCGTACACGGAGATGTCTGTTGGTAACTTCTGACAGCTAACACAAAGGAGACGGACAAGCGCACTGAGGAAGCCACCGTGGGGGAAGCTCTAGAAATGGGCGCACTGCCATGCCCGTTGTGAAGGCCTGGGGAAGAAAGGGGTCGGCCTCCTCAGGGCCAGCCTGCATGCCATGTGACTTGTGAATCTCTCCTCCGGCGAGCGTTCTGTCTCCGGCCCAATCCTACTGGACAATTGCCGAGGCCATCAGTTTTGGCTTAAAACACAGCTCAAGCCCGGCCCGGCCCCGGCCCCGGCCCGGCCCCGCTATTCGGGACCGGCTTGGCAATCCTCCGCTCTGGGATCCATTCCCCACTTTTCTTTCGACATGTGGCTGGAGATGTGGCTTGCTTCGAATCGCCTTGGAGAGCACGCCTGGTGAGATAGAGACGATCGATTGTCGACATCGTTACCGTTACGCTGTTCCTAAAACTTTTCCAAAGAAGGGTACCTAAGCCCTGACTCGCCATAGTCTACCGTCACGGCTGCCAAGCTGCTCGTCTTGTCATTCCGTGCCGCCAACGGGCCTCACTTACCGTTGGTGTGAAGGCGCAGCATTGGGTTGCTTACACCGCATGAGTTCGCCTCGATATGGTTGGCAACCCCCACTCTAGTTCACTATCCCAACTCTGCGGTTCCGCTTTTGAGAGGCTGTGCCGCAGCCCTCCTACTGAAGCGTCCATGTCGGCCGACACCACGCAAAGGCCCTGAAACTGGGCTTGCTCGGTTCTGGGACAAGTTCTCGCTTGGTTCGAAACAAACCGGTACGGTACATAGTCAAAGGCCAGCTTGAACTCCTTCCGTCCCTGGTCTTTCCCTCTCAGAATACGGTACTTTGTACACTACCAGCTACCGGGACCGGACCTGGCCCTGCTCCGATATCCGACCCCTATTATCGCGGGTACGCCCCGCTCAGGTTATCGCCATTGCGCATCTGTTTCGAAACACCCTCGCATTCGCAGGCATTTCTCCGTTTTTTGGCCGGGCTTTGGTTTGGCACCCTCCTCGGGCCGTCGTCTATCAAGAGACCCAGTGGGACGCTGTCAGGATCATCAACGATCCACAAGCCTTTGCCGGTAAGCTGATTTCGGTCAGCTGAAGCTTTGTGCGCTACCCCTCATTTTGAGCTGCGGTGATCGTGGCCCGCAGAGCTGGCAGGTAACACGGTCTGCCACCAAACGTTCCCCAGACACCTTCGACTGTGGAAGGGCATAGGCTTCTCGCTTCACCATCATGAGAATTGAGTATGAAGTGGAGCCTGCGCCGCATTACCAGTATGTGCAATATTTTGTGTTCTGATTGGCAATGGGAAGCACATGTCAAGATGGGCAGAGACCTGAGGAACCAATGCTTGTTTGGATACTATTCACCTGTGTCGGCAGCGTCCCTTGAGCTTGTTGGCGTCCAAGCACTCCTTACTAATGCCGATCAGCACTCGACCGCCTCCACGGGTGTATCATGTCCGGTCAAGTCGCGGCCAGGTAATACACGTCAACGAGCCGCGGTCCCCGTCACCCTCGCCGACGCGCGTCGTTGTTGTGAAGAGGCGCGAGCGAGAAATAAGGATTGGGTTCTTGCCTTGGCTCTGCAGCGTATTATGCTGCTGCTGGGTATTCGAGGCTTGCGCTGAAGAATGCTCGTGGGCTTGCTGTCCGGCCGTGTACGATGACTCGGACTGATCTGGGTGGGATTCGCCGTCGACCGATTCGGCGGAAATGTGGCTTATGATTTGGGATGATTTGACGAACGAAACAATGATCGATACCCGGTTCGAGGACGTTTTATTTCTGGTTTGTTTGGATGCTAACCGGTTCTTTACCCTGTGAGATGACCAGTTTTTCGACTTTCCTTGCGCAGGGCTCAAGGGGGACTGCCTTAGCCGTGCGCATGAGGACATGGGGCAATGCGTATGTCATGGACTCATGGATCATCGGGCGACGAAGGTGGAACGCCCGAACTGATCAAGGGGTTCGCCATTCGACGTTAATACTAGTTTGCGACACGGTACGGAGTATATCCAAGAGATTTACTATGATACAGACGCCAGCAAGCTCATGATGCCGAGTCAAACTCGTCAATGACACTGGCGGGCTTCACAAACCTCCCCAATGGCGTGTATTCCAGGTGCCCCATATCAAACGCCTTCGGTCCTCCTAACTCCAGGCCCCTCTCCGAGCCAGTCCATTTGTCGGATGCCGTCAGACCGATGACAACGACTAGCAGCCCATATCTGTATTCCGGAGTCCCCACAGCCTCGCCGTTCTGCGCATCGACGACACAAATCAGGTCGGGGACAATTGCCAAGACATCTTGCTGCTTTTCCAGCTCTCCCTCCTGTACGTCCTCTGGAACCCTGATGGCCGCAATGTTCTCATTTTTGAACGGGATCTTGATCCGACCTCTGGACTGGCTAGCGGTGGTACCCCTTTCAGTCCTCGCGCTGTGATCCGGATCAGCCACATCGCCGCCTTCAATGATGCACTCCCCATAGACATGACCCTTCCTCAGTGTCCGCTCGACCCCGACGATCTTGCCCTTGAAGAGCACCTTCCCAGCTGCCGGTCCGCCACACTCTTCAATGATGGTTTCCGCCACGGTGTCCAAACGGTTCTTCTGCCTCGCTCTCTCCACAGCCCTCCCAATCCGCCACGCTTGCGAGAGGGTATTGTCAACAATCCACCGCTTCATCTCCGCGCCCGTTACGGGTGGATCCGCGGCCGCTACCTGCGAGCCCATCTCACTCAGGGCAGCGCGCATGATGCGCTCCACCTGATGATCGTCCGACGCCTTGGGCATAACCACGACGTTCCCGTTCCCATCGGCAATGCAGATCGGCGACCAAATCGGCTGGCGCTCGTTGAACACGACGGGCGTGGTCTGCCACTTGGTCGGATAGGCGCGGCCCATCCAGTCGCCGTCGACGCAGGGGATGTCCATGTTGGTGCTCGAGCCGAGCGTCATACCCTGCAACCCGTTGCCGCCCCCGACCTCGAGGGCGATGATATGGGTTGGGCGGTTCGGACAGATCTTGTACAGCTCCGTTTGGGCCTCCATCATCTCGTCGCCCTGTAGCTTTTCGATGGCGACGGTTGGGCTGCCGGCGCCGCCGCCGCATCCTACTGCGCCGTCGTCGGGCACGTCCTGCGGGCTGACGACGCGCACCACTGCGCCAGAGCGAAGCAGCTGCCGGAGGAGGAGCATGTGCGGGTATGGAGAGCCGCCGCCACCGGTGCCGAGCACGTAGCAGCCGGCTGAGATCCAGTTGAGGTCAGTCTCACTGATGTACCAGACCCTGTTGCGAACGTTGGGTAGGTAGGTGGCTGGGTCTACGGGTGCTTCAGGTTGCCTTTGCGGGATATCCTTTCTCGATTCAGGCCTCGTGACCAGGACGTGTTCTCCTTCAGCCTTAGGTTCTGCTTCGGATGTCTCTTCAAGACCAGTAGGCGTGTGACCTGTCCGTGACAAGTCAAAATCACCTACTGCCCGAACGACGAAGCGTGTCTTGTTCGCGATGTACTGTGGCAAGCCAGGTCAGCCTTCATCCATTTCAGATTTCGAACACAAGCGCACTTACTTGCAACGGCAATGTTTCCATCTCTACCACCTCCACGGTGTCCCTAGACGCACCTGCAGCAACACACTTTTCAATTGCTTCCCTACGAATCTTGTCAAGCAGTTGCTGCGTGGTTTGTCTCTCAGTAGACCTGATGGTATCAACCACCGCACTAACGCGGGCTATGGCCGCACCGATCGCGTTGGCAACCTGAGACCACTGCGGTTTGAGCACCTTACTCGCGCCTTTCAGCTCTTCTGGGGCGAGAATCGCGCCACCTCCCACGAGCACGACAGGCAAGTCAACAGGAGAAGTCTTCATAGTATCCCCAATTCGCTCGAGCTTATGTTTGACGAGGGCTTTGAACTGTGCCAGCTCATCTTCTGTCAGTATCCCCTTGACAAGATCAGGGTTGCCGATTTTGAGATCTGGGTTCGCGCACACGGCGCAATCTGTGGCTGTTAGAGTACTACCCCCGAAGACGATGGATTCCTCGGTCAGTCTGTTGCCGACACTGTCAGGCCCGATTGTCATTGGAGGTCCCTTTCTGACAATCGAGCCGCCGCCCAGGCCGATGCTCTTGATATCAGGACACGAGAAGTTCTGACGAGGCTGAGTATTAGCAAGAAGCTGCCCAGACAGGAGCGTGCATCCGCCCTACCATCCTCACGCCAGCCAGCTCGCTGTAAGCAGCTTGCTGTCTGGGGAATCCGTTTGGCTGCAACAATCCCACATCGGTCGTTGTCCCGCCAATATCAACCACCATCATAGCCTCCCCTTCCTTACCCTCTTTTCGTTCTCGAGCCTGTCCCTGAACAAGAAACGCCGCTCCGCGCATACTGTTCGTTGGACCGCTCGAAAACGTCCGTATGGGCAGTTTAGCGGCCATCTCGCCCGACAGAACCGTGCCATCATTCTGCGCCACGAACACCGGACACGTCATACCCAGGTCTCTTACGGGCTTCTCAAAGGCCTTGATCGTGCGCCTCGCAAAGGCCAGGATAGCCGCATTCAGAATCGCCGCATTCTCCCGCTCCAAAAACCCCAAGTTAGCCACCTCCCTGGAGCAAACCACATCCGCCCCAGGCACTTCCCGCTCCACGATGCTCTTGACCCGCTCCTCCTGACATTCAACCGCATCAATGGGACTAAAAACCCCATTCACCACGACGCTCCTGATCCCCCTCGCTTTGATCTCTTCACACGCGCGGCGTACCTCGTCCTCGTCCACCTGCGCGATAAGCCGCCCGTCCACCTCCAACCCTCCCTTCAACAGCGCGTAGTAGCCGAGCACGATGTCCCTCAAATCGTCGGGCCAGTCGACGCAGGGCGGCGTATGCTTGCTGAAGGGCCCGCACAGGCGCAGCACAGCGACGCGCGACAGGCGGGTCGCGTCGCGCTCGACGACGGCGTTGACAAAGTGCGTCGTGCCGATGGTCACGCTGGCGATGTCGTGCGGGGAGACTTGAAGCTGGGAGGAGCATGAGGCGAGCATAGCCCGGATGGTGCTGGCGATGCCCGCGCTCGGGTCAGGGTCGGTGGTGGTTGTCGTCTTGTGCCAGGCTAGAATGTTACCCTTGGTGTGCGTGTCCTCCTGAGGAAGGGAAGAGGGGTTGAGGTCGAGGATCACGCCGTCTGTGTTGGTCCCGCCTACGTCGACGCCGATGCGGAGAGTTTGGGGCGACATGGTGCGATTCTTTTTCACTGTGTGCAATTCTTTGGGATAGACAAGGGAAAGGTGGCGTTGTGGTGCCTAGTGTTGTGATAGTACTTTACGTTGCTCTTGCAAGGTTGAGGTCGGGGAGGAGTCGTATCCACTGCAGTTACTGCAGTACAGTTGAACCTGCACACGATGACTCCCTTCAGGTTGCCAGACAGCTGTTTGGTTCATTCAAGGATGAGACCGTCAAGCTGAAATCTGCAGTAACACCCGAACTAGGGGAAATGTGAGCTTCATATCCAGCCGGAGAGTAGCAACCGGTAATGTACCTAGGGAAGTGGGGAACTTGCGAGCGTTGATGAATGGGCCGCCGTTGTCGGAGCTTCGTCCACCACATGTCATGTACCTTGTTGGTTACATAAGAGGTACCTGTACCCAGAGCTCGCCATATGTAGGGTTGGTAAGCTCTAACTCATGATAGTAGTCTCGACAAGAAAGCAACTGCAGCTGTCTCTTGTGTTCTTGAACAAATCCATGAAGGAAGCCTTTTAGCTTTTTGGTTTAAGTGTTTGGGATCCTCAACCCATTCCAGACCACGAAAGTAACTTAGCACTGAAGTCTCAGCATTGAGATCTTGAATAAGACACCCAGCATTGGCTTGAAAAGACAGGAACATGATGGCTTCAAAGTGAAACCCTCTGCCAGCACAGAACTGCGCCAGTAAAGCCCTTTGGGTTGAGGGCGGCACGTTTGAGCCGATTCGAGTCATGATGCTAAGTGGTGATTGTCCGACAGAGCTAGAGAGTAAAGCCGTTCCAACTACTAGTATAACGTATAAACCCCTTGCCTACAAGTCCAGCTCCTTCAACCTACCTACCAGTACTTACGCACATATCAGTACATGATCATGGCTTAGCACATGACCTTACCTGAGCAGGTCTACATCCAGTGGCCATTTTCAAGGTATATAAACCACATCCCACAACTTTGCAGCCAGTCTGTAGTCTGCACTCGTTTCGTCCCCGTCGACAAACGACATTCACTCCATATCGGCATCTCTCAATACCACTTGATCTCCCAGCAGCGGGCTCTTCAACATTAAACAATGAGGCTGGCCATGCTTTTCCCTGTGTTCCTATACCAGCTTCACCTGGCTGCTGCTTCGCGTCTGGCCGAATCCATGTCCATGTCAACTCCCGCCGCTGTTGTGACGCTAGAGACAGCGTCTCCAAGGATGGAAGAAAGTCAACCTCTAATCAATCAGAACATGTCTGCGGTCTCAGAAAACAGACAACGGCACGAGAGACGAGAGGACGAAGAGAACGAGAGGGGCCCGACACTCACACGACCAACACAACCGCCGATCGTTTCCGATCGTGCACGATACTGGCACATTCACCGTGACGCGGCCGATGACTATAATGGAGTTGACTTCCCCGAGATCATATCAGTCCGCACTGAAGATCAAATGTCAGGACTATCTGAAGATTACCAACCAACGGATACTACTATTAGGAACGAACCCCATCCAGCTGTAACCGTTCTTGTTGTATTCTTAATGCTTGTGGCCGGGATTGTCGTTGCAGCAGCAATCTTCGGTTTGGTTTCATTCATGGTTAGGCTTTGGCGCACGCGCTGCCCGTGATTACACGCCACTTCCGTTGCTCTTTTGTACGGACGTGCTTGGGCTCATGGTATTAGGGGCATTTCGCACAAGCAAGGGGAAGGAGAGGGAGGGGGAAAGCGTACAATGAAGTGAAACTTGAATCTTTTAAGTATTGAGGGAAGGTGCAGCGTACATGTAGAACCCGAGGGTGTTGTGGAGCAACGAGTCGGAAAAAGGGGGTTTTGCTAAAGGAATGGTTGGAGAAAGAGCTAGCACCTCAAGGAGATACTAGTACTACTACTACCTAGTGCAATGATTTAACATGTCTTTGGTTTAGTCTTTGATAGCGACTTCGGGGTCACTGCAGCACGGGTACATTCTTATATTCATTTACAGGTGTTCAGTTTCATATGACAGATATGATTGTCGTCATTGTGCAATGCATGGAGGAAGATCAACGTGTACTCACAGCATCTGGCATGTAACATATAGCGGTACTTGATACTAGATACCACGCTGAGTCACTTGCCGTTTCGTGCGGTTGTAGGAGCAGTATGCATATTGGTTGTAGGGTCTTAGAATCCTGTTGTAGGGGACTGCAAGGCAGGGGCTTGGCCAGCTGGACTATTCAATAGTAATAATAAGAAGACCACGAGTGGCTTAGCCTCTGTTCAGCACAATTGACAGTCAGCCTGCTGTACTACTTGTGGCGTGTGCTCATAGGGTTAAGGGACCTGAGGGTGTAGCCCCCCGATGTGAAGAGTCCATTTAGTTTCCTATTCGAACTCGTCCAAGGCGATGAACTTGGGCGGACGTTGGAGTGGGTGGAAGATCCTTAGTGAAGATATAACACACCGCCCTGAACGACATGGGCACGGGCACAGCAAGTCGTGAAAAATCGACGGTAGCTTATCAATTCTAATCCGTCTTTTTCTTGATGGTCAACTCTCCCGTGAGCTTTGTGCCATCCGCAGTAGCTACCCACGGTGTGCCTTTAATCTCAGGAAGGCATTTGCCCGTGTGCCTTACCCGGCCGTCGTAACCAGACTGCTGCCGGATCCGAGGGACAAGCGCCATCAGGTCGCTGCCGTCCAGCAGACCCGCCATGGCAAGCAAGCCCTCGGGCTCTTCGGTCAGGATCGACTTTGTGCTCTGCACACGCCAAAACACCCACCCGCTGAGGAACAAGGCCACCAGCAAAAGAGCCAGAACGGCATAAGCGGCCCACTCAACAACGACAAACAGTCTTATGGTCGGCGTCCACATGGTTCCCACGCCCGTCTCGGCCACCTCAAGCGGGGTAAACATGGCCATGGCGGTGGCGACGGCATAAGTAGCACCAAAGACACGCGCAATGGCCTGCATGAGCACCGGCGGGGAGAGCAGGTTCTCTCTGCCAGCCTGCTTCTCGGCGACGTACAAGATGTTGTTGCCAAACTCGGACGACAACCACTGTATGCCCGGGTTAAAGACGTCTATCTCGAGCATTCTCGTCTCCATCACCATCCAAGGCGTGTCGTGCCGGCTGGAAGAGTTATTGTCCGTCAGCGGTGTGAAGGAGTGGAAAACGGTGGTCGGCGGGCCGGGGGCGCCTGACGTCAGGGAGGAAGGGGGCCAGGAGACGGCTACCTCGAGGAGTCCGGCAATGGTGCGATAGTCGGTGGCGCACGAAATGACACTGACGTTAGAGAGCAGGTACGGGCTCGTCGGAGAGTAAGTTCCCGCTGTGAAGATGAGTCGACTGTAGTGTGCTGCATGGGAGCAGGCACGCTGAGCGCTTGTCTTGAAGAAGATGAGGTCAGGGGGCCCCTCCACCACCGCAACCCCGTGCGAGAAATCGCAGCCCCTGTCTGTCCCCTTGACTTGAACCACGCCCTTTCCTGGTTCGACCAGCTCAAGTGACATGGTGTAGTCGGAGACGAGTTCGCAGTTGACATAGGCCGAATACGCCGTTGTGTTGGCGACTAAATGGTACTCTCCTGTGCGAGGGGCAAGCGGGGAGTGGAAAGGGCGGAAAGCAAACTCGTCGTTGGTCCACGGGTGTCTGTTTTCGTTATTCACCAGCGCTAACCGAGCGCTGCTCAGTGCCGGTCTCATGTCAAACTTGTCTGAAAATGCGGAAAAGTTGTACGCCGAATTGAAGGAGATGGGAATATCGGCCGGCATCATGATAACCCGTGTGGCAAACAGGCGAGCGCCCAAGGGCGCAGAAATGTATTGTAGAGCGAGGCCGGTCATGGCCGTAAGTCCGACAGTGGTATGTCCCAGCCGGAAGGCCCGCCACCACCTCCAAAGGGAGGGTGTGCAGCGATAGTCGAGCAAGACAGAGCTCGCAGCTGCGGCCGCCCTGCCGTGTAAAAGGTCCACATATGGCTGTCGAGAAGCCAGCGAGCCGGCAATCCACTGCCAGTAAATGTTGAGCAGCTGTAACACGACGCTGGGTAGGAAGGTCCAGAGAATGCCCAGGTCTAGTGAGATATTAGGCAGTCTTATACCCCGCTCGTCTTCGTCGTCTTGCTCGGTACCGTTCGCCATCTGTTGGTCTGGAATCGTGACGAAACCACTATCCCTCAGTGATCTCGTGACTAGAGCTATAAGGGTGACCATGATAGAGAGGTCAAACAGGGCGAAGAGGACGAGACAGGGCCATCTCAAGGCCTCAGACCGCCATTCCCGCACTGGAACTTTGTCGTCTGCCTCCTTCTCGGCCGGTGTTTCCGGCCTTGGAGATCTCGAATCGATCGTTGTGATCCCTATTCCTCCAGATTCCATTTCGAAAGGCGTGAACCTTTGGTGACAATGGATGGTAGCTGGGTGCCGAATCTCCATGATAAGGACGCAACCAACAGGTTGACGTTGATCTAAGATGCGACGGTTCCGCTCCGTCTCCCTGTCGCCCAGGCACAGCTGAGGGCCAGTGGAGGCATTGCTGGAGCTTGCCGTCGCCCAGTTTAGCTAGCAGCAATAGTTGGGCCGCCACCTCGACAGCCAAACAGTTCAGCCTCAAAGACAAACGAACCCCTGGCGTTGTGGTCCTGAGCTTTGAAAACCTCTAACTACCGAGGCAGGGCATATCGAGTGTTTGGACTCAGAATCGTTTCCAGTGACCGCTCCTTCGTGAGTCAGCACACAAGACAGTCGCCTCGTCCACGTTATTCGCCATGAAGTGCCCTTCTACTAGGACTACCCGTAGGATATTTGCGGCTCTCACCGTCATCCTCTTGCCTATAGTCATTGTGGAACACATTGCTCTGGGAGTTCGAGCACGTTCGGAGTGCGACCGCGATGACTGCCAACGGCTGCTTGACCTTCTGACCGAATGCAAGCAGCATGTGGACGCTGGTAACAAGCCGGAGGTGATCAAGTGTTTCTGCAGTCAAGAAATGTTGAATGCCTATGTCTAGTCAGTCCACTTTTACCCCAATGCTTCCAATCAATCGTTGTTCAGACTGACATGGCAATGTCCCAACAAGCTGCAAGGGGGAATCCCGCGAGTGTTTGCAGGGCTACCAGATGGATGGCCACTATGACGATGACATCGAGACGTGGCACAACAAGTGCCAACAGTATTTGACATTCACCCCGACCACCCCAGTGCTCACGTCGCTCGCGTACACCAGGGACTCGGACAAATGCATGTCGGCCTATGACGCCTGTCTCCAACGAGATGCGGGCGTCAAGTCGTGCGACCATCTGTACAGCTCCCGCAAAAACATCACCGAGGCCGTAGTCTGTCTATGCCGGCCCTCCCAGATTGCGATGGCATCGCGATGCTATCTCGACAGGACAAACTGCGGTGCTACCTGGACGACAGTCAACATCTCCACCGTGGACGAGTTTGAGCGTTGTCGGCCGACTGAGTGGTTAACCTATGGGCAGACGGTAAGCCTTCAATCTAGACTTTTGCCTGACTGTAATCCCGATATCATAACCTTGTGGCGGCTGCTAACAGTGGCTCTTAGACTGCGATAGGTGACAACAAGACAGTCACCAGTTTCTATTCTCCATCTCCGTCGACTCGGCCAACACCCCCCACCATCACTTTCGGGCCTGCCATAACGCCTACCCAGACTCAGTCAGCCGCAAACCAAGTGTGTGTCGTTGTCTTGTGGGCGCTGATGGCGCCATCCTTATTAGTGGGAGGCCATTTCATGTGAGGTACCAAACTGGACGGCAATCGATCGGGGCCGGCGCCAGTTCGGTGCGGTACGACAATGGTTTCCGATTACGACGGCGGGTTGACATCTCTCGTAGCCATGTTCGCAAAGCGCATCGAGGTGCTTGGTACAGATGCCAATCGTATCTCCGGGAGTTTGAAGCACTTTTGGGTTATGGAGAGCTTTGGAAGTTTGGATGGTGAATCCAGAGCTCTATGGTGCAGGCCTCCGCTGACCACTGGTGCCTGACAATTAGCGCGAACCTTGGTCGGGTCTTGTGCCCAGCACCCTTGGCGCCCCACCTGCGGGTTCAATCGGCAGCTAAAATTTAGCGCGAGTACGGAGGTACCTTGCACACTGCAGCACTTTGTTCCACCAATGACTGCATGAATGCGATTTCGTACTGTTAGAAACGTGAAGTATCTGTACCCCGGCCTCCAGGAGATGTTACGAGTACCTACTACAAGCAGTATGTGTCACAAGGAAACGTATTCAAGGCAGCTGCTTCTTAAGTGCTGTACATTGTTCGTGCAAGCACTGGCGCATCTGAGGCTGAACTTCAGCTGAAGAGAATCTGAAGTTGAGATTCTCAACTTCAGAGAGCAGTTGCAGCGATCCATAACACCCATGTCATGAGCATTAGCATTGGTATTAGGAAGGACTCGGAGATAGCGGTATGAAACAGTGGCGCAGCAAGCACACCATGTCTGCTCTCCAGGTGTTATATGATGCATCATGCATCAAGAACAGCATCATCCTCACATCAGAAGTTCACCACCGCCGTCCTTGAATTACCTGGCAATGACCCGGCCGTTAAAGGGGTTATGCGTTATGATATGCCCCTACGCAATAATCTTCTCAGCGACCTTTCCATCGTCGGTTATAATGACCTTGTCGACCTTCAGAGACGCCTTGACCGGATTGGGCTGGTTGTAGACCCACTCGAGCTGCTCGAGTGTACGGCCCTGCGACTCGACGCTGCGGGCACGCAAAGTTAGCTTCTGCCCAAACAGATTGATATACTGAGAATACAACATACCCAAAGAAGTACCACGCCAGCGCCTCGATGCTAATCAACAGTATCAGCCAGATAGTTCTTATCGGAGAGCAGGGTTCGGAAGGCATTGCTTTGCTCTGGGCTCCTGAAAGATTCGTAGTGTTGGAATGACATACCAATCCCAACCGACAAACACAAAGATGTACCGGTATTGGATGTTCTCTAGGGCAATGGGCCCAGCAAATTGGTTGACGAAGCCCAGGGCGTTAACAATGAAGCCAGAGAGGGCGAGACCCTTGGCACGAGTGGTCGTCTCGAGTGCTTCGGTGGGAATTACACCCTGTAGCGGCGTGTAGGTGAAAGAGAAGATGATGTTGAAGAGGAAATAGGAAGCCAGCGCGGCCTGACCATAAGAAATATTAATACCCCCGCCATCTCTTTGCTGCTGGTCGAGAGCAGCCGAGAGACCCGAGTTCAAGGCGAGCGCGACGGCACAGGCAAATGTTCCGATCACGAGAACTTTGCGGCGAGGCATTCGGTCCGTGAGGGAGACGGCCGTCAGGGCGCCGATGGCGGACAGAGCTTGGTTGAGAATGTTGTATCCGAGTTGCTGCGGTACGCTTGTGACACCGAGGCCCTTGAAGATGGCAGTATTGAAGTAACCCAAGCCGTTGCCCGAGAACTGGCCAAAGACGGAGATCATAATCACCTGGGCGAAGCGCCAGCGAGAGCTGTGCGACAAAAGGAATGGGCGGTAGTCCCACCAGGTCTTGTCGATTCCATCTTGTCTGATGCCCTCCCGCATCTCGTCAACCTCGAGCTTGACGAGCTTGGAGTTGGGGTCGCCATTTCCATGGTATTTGACGAGGAAAGCAATGGCCTCTTCCTCACGGCCGTTGGCCATGAGGAAACGCGGTGACTCTGGTATGAAGAAGACGGCGCCTATGACGATGACGCAGGCAAAGGACTGGAGAATCAGGGGGATACGCCAGGAGAAGTCATTGCCCATGTAGTTTGTGCCGAATGTGACAAAGGCCGCAGGGATGGCACCACCGAACCAACCGCAGTTGTAGAAGCCTGGCGATAATAGCGTGGTCAACAATCCTCCCAGTTCTCCTGAAAATGGAAGGGCGCCTACCTGTGCAACGGCCTCGCCAGTGTGGCGGAGCGATCTCGATGGCATAGGCAGGGGCGCCGACGGTCAAAATGGCCACACCAAAGCCGAGAACAAAACGGCCGACGACGAATTGAGCGAGGACGGACGCCGTGGACACGATGACCATACCGATATTGATTACGATAGCGCCGATAAACATGGCCTTCCTGCGCCCGTAGTTATCGGAGAGCACAGCGGCAAATGGAGCGCCAACCATGGCGCCGCTACAAGAACAAATCTCGTTAATATATCGTGTAGGCGCGGTCGCTACAAAACGTGATCTTGGGATGACATACACAGGGTACAACGAGAAGATTGTAGCGGCAGTCGGTCCAGTGTCGGTAGTGTTAAACATGACCTGGAAGGGCTTCATAGCAATGATCGATGTCATGAGAGATCCATCGTACCCGTTGGCACAGGCGCTGTAACTGGGATCAGCATGCTTGTAATTGAGACTGCTGAAATGGACGGATTATGGACGAGGCACATACCATAGGAAGGCAACGAAGATCGAGACTGCATCAGTAGGGTCAGTCTTGGTTGTCTCGCCCCCTTCTGCTCAGAAAGCAACAGTCTGGCTCACAGTAGAGGTGGAACGACTCCTTGCTTCGGGGGTTGATGTTGGACTCTTTGATGGCGGCGTACAGCTCGGCCTGGTTGCCACGCCATTGATATCAGTGCTTGGTTACTAGACGGTGGGAGCTTTCCAGGAATGTTGGGTAAGACGTACGTTGTGCACCTTCTTCTCTTTGGCACCCTTTATCTTGGCCAACTCATCGAGGCCGGTACCGTGTGTTGATACGACACCGGGCTGCTCGGTGGCAACCTCGATGCCGTGTGAAGCCTGCTTCTCGCTGCTGATTTCAGGGGACGACATGTTTGCGCTGGCTCAGGACGAAGCAGGTTTGGGCATAGGAGGGAGTGTTGCGACTGATGCACCCCGAGATCGACCGACATATATACACATTATGCCGAGAGGGCCCAGAACATGGGAAAGTCTCTTCATACCTCTTTCCAGTATGCAGTGATACCAAGTCTGTAAGTACTGTGGATGGCTTCCCCAATTTCCGATTTAGGAAACGGACGGCCCCCCTCCGAGGTCCCAAACGGGTTGCGAGGAGCGTGCAACGCCCGCGCAGCATCGTGATTGACCAAAAATTCTCCGACTGTTTGGATCTAATGTTTTTTTGCGTTAACTCGCTTGTTCCCCTCGACAGACAGAACCGTTATTCGCCAGAAAGATCATGGTCTATGGCATGGATCGTGATGCGAACGGTCAAAACCGCGAGATGTAACGGCCGTACGGGCCTGGGTTCCTGTGCTGGCATTAGCCCAATCATTCAATGGATTTCATCATGAGTTCAAGCCTTTCCCACAGGTTCCCCGAGGACTGGGACAGCTTCGGCTCCGCAAACTCGGGTACTACCTGTCTCCACGAACAGGTGGCCCGCAGCCAATGTACTGTTGCCTCCGCGGGCCGCCCACGTTTCCACTCATGCTCATGTGTGGACTATCATTTGCGGCTTGCCTAGACCTGCTGATGAGTGCGGGATGGATAGTCGGATTATTGTTGCACCTCGCCTAGCACTGCACGCTTTGGGCCCTGGAGTCGCAGACTCGCTCGCACTTATTCCACCGTCGCCCCATCTGCCAAGCAGGCCGTATTTCGTCTTGTTGGAATCCGAGGAATCCGAACTCTTCAAGATTGGAAACGGCCAAACCTGATTCAGAAGTGTCCCGCTGCAGTCCGGGGAATGTCGCTCAGCGCTTCCGTGGAGTCGGGCCGCGAGGGCCTCGGCATGCAGCGTTAACGCTGTTAAGTATCAGAATAAATCAGATCATGCTCCACAAATCGCCAAATCCATACCTTGAGGCGGCTCGGGGATGCTACCATGACGGTCCTGTCAGAAAATTGGCCCAGTCCGTCTTTTGATCAAGAGATTAGTATCCGCATTCATAGTACCGGTATGCCTGTTACATGTGCCTGCGAAGCAACATGATGGCCGAGGGGATGCTTTATAGGATCCAGGTAAAAGCTACAGTAGGTAAAAGTGCGTTCGAAGTTTTGAACACGCAGTGAAGTTGTGAACAGGCAGCCACAGCACCACTGGTAGCGCCACTGATTAACCAATCAGGTGTCCGGAATGCGAATTCTTTGTGGGAAGCTGCAGCTGGATTGGTGGCTCGAGGGTGGCTAACGTCAACGTCAATTTTGGGCAGTTTGTCGTGTGCATGGGGCCAGACCTCGGCAGCTCGGCTTGGCCTAGAGTCTCTACACTTTGTACTCAGCCAGCGACACCTAACATCTGTCTCGAGTTTTGTGTTGACCGTGCTCAAGTTAGTTCTGTTGAAGGGTTGTCAGGCTCGGATATAGATGGAATGAATGTTAACTCATCATGAGGCGTTAGCGAAGAACTCATAGGAAACTTTCGACATCAAGAATGGTTGGTCACTAAGCCATTGTCTGCTGAAAAGGCGGGAGTGAACGGCTCACCATAGAGGTAGAACTGAAAGGCGGGATGGGCCATGGTTGTTGAAAAGTCTTGAAGACAAATAAAGACCTAGGTCCTTGGCTGGTTTACCATGGATCTCATGTCACATATTCTGGCCATGATGCCATCAATATAGTTTGTCTCAGAATCTCAGACTTTGAAATCAGGTCTCCTGGCATCACTGATTGTTGCCCGCTCCTATAATGCCGTGACAACGTAAAAACTCGAACCAAAAGGAACCAGACAGAGCTGCAGACATTAGTCTAGTGCTCGCCTCTGATAGCGCATTCGTATCCTGTAAAATGCCAAACCCAAAACCCAAAGCCCGGCTAGTACAAACGTCTGCTGGGGGGCAAACACGGCTCCCCGGACGACAACGAACCCACTGACCAGAGCGAAGATGATCGGTATTAGGACAGATGGTTTGTACGGCCTCTCAAGCTCGGGTTCACGGTACCGCAGCACTATCGCTCCGAGGACCGTCAGGAAGAAAAACGTGTACTCCCCCAGGCCGTTGAATGTCAAAAGTGCGCGGAAGTTCCCGAGTAAGATATAGACTGCTGAGAGTATCGTAGATAGAATGATGGCGTTGATAGGGGCATCCGACCCACTAGTTTCCTGAGCGTCAAGAGATACCGGCAAGCCGCGGTCTGGTTGGTATCCGACACGGCCGAGGACACTAAGCGGGCTTGGAAGCCAATTCTGGTTTGCTGCAGCAACGGCCATGCGGCCAGCGACGAAAGAATTGCCGAGTAATGAGCCCGCAACGACCAGGCAAATGAGGACGGCGGCAACAATCCCAAAGGCTTGGCCGAGGAGGCGAGTGATAGCAGTCTGGATGTAGGAGTCAGCAACTCACGGGGCTAAATGCTGGCTCAAGCCGCCCACTCACCACGGCCACGCTGTCCGTGGTGGATACGACATCCCAGGGCAGCAGAATGTAGTAGGCTGCGTTGGCCGTTATGAAGCAGAGAATGATGGTAGGGATGGAGGTGTTGATGGCTAGGGGAAGCTGACGGGCAGGCGCCGAAAGTTCTGCTGAGACGTAAATGGCCTAGACGGCTGTTAGTCCCTATCTGGACTTGAACTACTGCCGTACCAACCTTGTCCCATCCGGAATATGCCCACAGTGCCGCATACAGGGCAGCCGACAAGTGACCAAGAATCACCCACTGACCCATCCCGTCCCAATGGGTAATGCTCCCATCGGGGTTGACGCTCTCCCTGTACCCAAACCATGGCTTTCTGCTCCAGTCGCCGCCGCCAATGACTCTGTCTGTATCGGCGAGTTGAAGGGCAATGACTACAACGCCCGCCAAGACAATCGCGGCGATGGTGACGAACTTGGAGACCACGAAGAAGCTATTCAAGCGCGTGCTAGCTTTGGTGCTGATCGAGTTCGCCATACCAATGCACGTCAGCACGAGAACTGAGAGCAGCTTGTGTTCGATCTTGTCGCCTTGGCCTGTCACACCCGCGGCGGAGTAGATGCTCTCAATGAAGACGATGCTCAATATCGCCAGCGTGGCTGGCATCACGGCCACTACCCAGGTCCAAGCAGCCAGGAAGCCGAACACGTCCCCGAACATGTACTTGAGATAAGGTTGTACTCCGCCTGCCTATCGTTAGCCATCCCAGCCGTTCAATAGTCACGTACGCAGGTCGTACTAACTAACCTTCCCCTGGTATTGCCGTCCCCAGTTCTGCCATGGTGCTTGCCCCTGTCCAGGCCAGCACGCCGCCCACGAACCAGACGAGCAGCGCCGCGCCTGGCGATGGCACGTTGGTGTCGATCGACCCGGGCGAGGTAAACACACCGCTGCCGATCACGATGCTTATGACGATGGCAAATGCCTCGACCGCGCCAAGGTTGCGCGTAAAGGTCCCCGCCCCTGCGCCCAGCTTGATGCTTTCCTCGTCGTCACGTTGACCAGCGCGATGCCCACCCTCGCTCGCAGCCTGATATTCCTCACGGCTTAATTGTTCTCCAGTTGTGCCGCCAGGCAAGAGCGGCCTCCTCTCGGCCTCGGCAGCAGTAGCATCAACGACGGTAGCGGCGGCATATTGGCCATTGCGATCAGCTGCCATACTGGGATTGATTCAGTTATTCACCGCTTCTGTGCGCACCCGTTACTTCCATCAGCGGAGGGCTGCCAGTCAGGTAAGGCAGGTATGCAATGATTGCGAGGTTGTGCAGAGCGACGGAAAGTGTTTCTCGGCCAGGCGGGGATCGGCCGTGCTGGAATTAGCCTGAAGACGCGATAGAGTGCAGTACCCACCCGGGTATGGCGTAATGTCATGCAACCGTGCGATGTTTTGCAAACATTGTGAAGAGACAGCGGGAGATTGGCTGATAGGGTAGGAGCGCTGCACGTTCGAATTGGATAAGTAAGGTAGGTATCGACGCTGTGTATGCAAAATATGCGATACACCGGCAATGTTCAAAAAACATAACCCCTTACATCCGGGGATCATACCTGGATTTCCAGGACCACCATCGCCAACGGCGAGACTCGAACTCGCAACATTCAGATTAAAAGTCTGACGCGCTAACCAATTGCGCCACGCCGGCTTAGCTTGATCAGGGTCGATCCGATTGGCTGCGTGTTCTGAGCAAGTACATATTTAATCCCTACAACGCCTGTCATCGTGCCTGTTGCACCACGTTGCGAAATTATCCCGGAGGTCAATGGCCGACTCGGCCGCAACGGTGGTGTAGGTAAACGACGGAAGCTGGTCGGGAGGGGGAGCGAAGGAGCGAGGGCAAGGGGTAAAGGCATGACATCAGCATCGCCAAACTCGACTGGGTACGCAATCTCATCATTCTCATGCCAGAGCCTGATGCACAGGCGGTGAGGCTGCCCTGACAGGTCAGCGCCGCGATAACTCGTCAGCCCGTGCCCCTCGTTGGCCTTGGCATTCCACGCAAGGCGCAGCTGCACCTCCTGACGTCAGTCAGGCGGAATCATGCATTTCAGCTCACCCTCGCTAGGCCTGGGACCTGAAGAGTGGCCCCCTTGATTCCCCAGAACACCCAGCGGTGAAAATGGGGTTGCGCTAGCCCAGACAAGAGCCGGCAGTTTCACAATATCCTGTCCTGCATATCCGCCGGAACACCGGGTCGGCCTGGCAGATAGAGCAGATAGTGCAGTATTTTTTTGCTTGGCATTTTTCTGGCTCTCGAAAACCCAAAGGTACCCTATTTAACACAGTCATCTGGCGAATGTGGAAGTGCTCCGACGTCAAGGACGGCAAAGGCGCTCGGTTTTCCCTCCCGTTGAGAAAGAAGAGGACATAAAACACTCCTCCCGCCAACGCCAATCATGTAGTAACAACCGAATGCTAGGCCTCCCAAATTCCCGGTAGCCTGTTGTCGATTCTCCAGTGCATCCCTTGACCTGATGACGGACGTGTCCCCTGTGGTGAACTTTTCCCCCTTCCCCTAAACCGCCGAAAGCAGCCGCGCAAATGGTATAGCCCCTTCTCGCCCAGTATGCAGAAATGCGCGCAATAAACTCCGGTCCTGTAGTAATCCCCATGCTACTATAACAAGTCAAAAATGTGTCGGCGTTTGCCCTTCGAAAGAAGCCTACGCTGATGACAAGAGCGGACCTCGGTCGAGTCCAAAGCCCAGTCGGTTTGGTACTCAGCGATGGTGATGAAGTCCTCGGTGCTCAGACCACCCTCCTGAGTGAATCTGGTCAGAGCGCTTGGCGGAAAACAATATTCGTTGGAGTAATTGACTCCCGTCGCGTTGCCGTATCCTCGCTGGTGCCGCTGGTGACAACCGTAAATGATACACTCGAAATCGCTGCTAGCTCCTCCCGTCGGTTTCGATGCCGCGTGAACTTTCACCTCAGTTAACCATCATCCCCAGCATTTGTCGATGGCGTCATTTCTTAGACCGACTGCTCGATGCCGTGATCTTGCTCGTCGTCATTAGGTCTCCGATGTACTTTTGCAGGAATTTATTATGACTATCGAGCTTATCGTGCTCCTCCTTGACAGCCTCTATCCGGTTGAAGAGGTTAATGAGGGATTCTTGGAGCGCCTTAGCATGCCTACTATGCTGTTAGCGGCTAATTTGTCCCTCTCTGCCTCCTCCCTTCCTGTGGGCTTGGGCGGGGACTTGGACTCGAACTCACCGTTGCAGCTCCTCTCTCGCCTCCTTGCTGAGATTTACGAGGTCTTCGCTCGTTCTCCTCGGACTCATGGCCCTCACATCACCTGGTGGTACCTGTACATCTACGGGCCCAACGGCCGAAGACTCGCGAGGCACGATCATGGTGCCGCTGCTCTTCCGACTCGAGAGCTGCGGCCGCTGCGGAACGGGCGCGTGGATAGTAAGTTCGCCTTCCGCGCCAGACGACGAGTCCGACCAGTCTGGGCTTGTCCCTTTCTGCGGACTGGCGTCTCCCATGGTGAATTAAGGCGTCGCGTGTCGCGTAGGATGGCGAAGGCGCGGGGGCGGAGGATTGGCAGTCGATTAGGGTTGCGAATGAGTACGTAGGGATACTCGAAAAACAGGAAACGAATTCGCAGATATCATGGACATGCAACAACCAATCGCTCTTCCAACACCTTTAACCAAGCCAGACAATTGTTTCCACCATTCGTCGAACAGAGTGGCGTAGATGCCCGGCGCGTCGGTGTCCTCGGATCGCTCGAAGGGAGGAGAGGGGATGGTTCGGGCTGGTGTGGAAGAGGGCGGTGATCGAGTCACGGACTCCCTCGAAGAAGCGTGCAGCTTAGCGCGAAAGACAACTCAGCAGCTAGCGGGTTGGCCGGGGCGGCAGTGGACTGCAGACGCTTGTGGAGTCGTAGGTGCTGCCGATGGAGTCGTGGGCCTTGCTGGGAAAGAGGAAAGCTAAGGTAGTGCGTCGTGACTTGCGAGGGTGAGGTGCTACCGTTGGCGGTAATGGTGCAGAAAGTACAAAAGGCGCCCGTCCGCTGAGATGCCAGACAAATGGGTAAGGGACGGGAGACACTCAGGAAGAAGCGGGCAAATCCGACGGAGCACAAACTAGCGTCCGCGGCTAGGCGCTGGTTTTTCTTCCTCCCCAACGTTACCGGTAAGCCACGGAAGAGCTTGGCGGGCAGAGGCAGGAGGACTCGAGGAGGAGCCGACAAGCAAACGGTGGGGTTTTGATGAGGGCAACCCGACGGGGGCCCTGGTCAGGAGGGGTGTTCGTGTCTTGTTCCCACTGCCTCGATCAGCAAGCCGTGCCTTGTTGCACTGGCCGGCCACTGGTTGCGAAGCCGCGCTCGCCGTGGTCACAGGATGTGCGGAGAAGGGGGAGCTGTTTTGGGACGCTAGCTGCGGAAAGCGTAATGTTGATCGGCGGAAACAACGTATTGGATGGGATTATTCTCCGTAAGTGTACTGTGTTCCGTACTTTGTACTCCGTAACGGATGAGAATTTCGATTTTGGGGGATTGGCCGATGGAGAGCGCAAGACTGATGTTACACGTGGATAAAATGGAAGGCTTGGCAGTCTCTCAGGGAGACAGATTTGCCCGGCATCATACCTGGTATATACACTATGTAGAGAGAAAATAAAATTTACCATCATCAGCACCACCGTTCACAATGTTCCGTTACCAAATCGCTCTCTGCGGTTTGTGCGCTCGGTTGGTGGTGGTTTGGAGTCTCAGCCTGAGGCATGATCAAATCAGATGTCACGTTGTGTAATCCTATTACACCGTTTTCCGTAAGGACCGGACGCAGCCAACAAGAGCGTTGGGTGATCGGCACAATGACGCCAAAGCGCGCTACGCTGATTGGCTCCACGGTGGGGCCACCCTGGACCCTCAAAATGGTAAGCAGGGGGTCGCATACGCCAATGATGAAATGATCTTCACCCGCCTCAAGGCTTTGAGTTTTGAGGATGTAACAAGAACAGGCTCCCGTCCATGGTGCACGCTGCAGTCACGCAGTGTCTCCATCAACTTCCGAAACCGATTCATACACATTGCAAAGGCATCTGGCAGCATTCAGCTGCTTTTATTATTCGCAAGTCAGCAACCGCTTCATCCTCCTGTACGATCTTTCGAGCATCAGGGTCAAATGGCGAAATTCTTCGGTACATAAAACGTTATTCGGGGTAGGCTGTCGGCGAACCGCTGTGCCGCTTGTACGGATAGCGGGAGGCGGTGACCAAGCTTGCAACCATGACGTTCCCTGTTTCGACCATCATCAATTCCAAGTTCCCTGACGAATGAGAGTGCCTGAAGATGGGACCCTGAACGAAGCATGTGTCTACACTGTGTCCTGTTGAGGCAATACTCAGTCACACACGCATGCGATAACACAGGATTTCTCATCAGTCGAAACACATCTTCGGTGTGAAGGGGCACCTACTGTGGCACTGGTAAGAATTTGTTCATCGACCAATCATTAGACCACTACCTGACCGAGTTCCTCTGTTTAGATATGCTAGTACAGGACAGTATCTCGAGTATCGAGAATATACTCCGTACTGGCACCTCTCGCAAGCCTACGCGGATTAGTCGCCGGTTCCGCAACAATGCTAGCCCCCACCTTATTAGACTCCTGGACTCGGAATTCGGCAACCCAACCCCAACCTCCGTCTAGCAGAGCTTGGATTATTACCTAAGGTACTGCCAGCGCGGACTGAAGGCCGCGACGAGACCAGGACCCGTACGGGCCTCAGATAGCGTCGGCGGTTTCAGACCGTCGACGTGAACGGAGACGATTGCAGGTCAAACTAAGTTACTTCTTGGTCGTGGGAGACCCAAGACACGACGGCCAGCCCATCGTTTTCCGTATTGTCGGTATCGAATCCTCCTCGGATGTACCTACTAATAAACCAAGAGCAACCGTGTACGAGTCGCACTGTATCAGGAGCCGTCGATCACCTCCTCGACCGACATAACGCACCGGGGCCAGCCTCCAATCTCTGCCGGCAGAAGCGAATCAACGATTACGCCGTATTACCGCGGCATGGCTGGCTCCGTCACCAAATTCAAGGAAAAGATATAACGTGTTTGTCCTCGACCGGCCTGATGGACAAAGGTCAGATTACGGAGTATCGGTGGAAGAATGGACTTGCGTCGGTCTCGTCATAACGTTGGCTGCTGGGCCGCAAATTGCCCGGCCACGGCACACGGCCATGGACCACTGCCCACGGATCGGCCTGCAGCTGCCGGACTGGCCGAAGATATCGACATCCTTCACCACATCGTTACGAGTCAAGCATGCCTGATGTATCCCCCTCTGGCTCTGAGCTCCCATACAGGCGGTATTACCCGCTCCACGTGTGGCCTTCCGGGACCGCCCACACTCGCCTACACTAGTCCGAACATATCCCTTCCCGCCTCTCTTCCCTTTGGGGGCGCCAAGGATCACTGTGTGCTGACGTCTTGGGATCGGCATCTACACCGTTGGTGTGCAGTCCCTCCGCAAAGACCTGCGCGTTCATTGTGCTCTACACTTGTAAGTACCGAGTAAATGAGACTATCCCTCTGGCCAGTGTCATCCCCTCTCCGACCTTCCCAGTAATAAATTAGTGTAAACTCTTCTCTTTTGGACAAGGGTACCTGATCCGAACCTTGGTACCCCTGTATAGGAGAATGAATAGAAATGATGATCTTTCAAAGACTCCACGGGCGGGGAGATCATCGGTGCCTAATGGCCAGCGTGCTAGTTTAATCACTCATCGCGCACCAGACTTTCTGTTTGCAGGGCTGTGCCGTTTCCGTCTTGTTTCCATGCATTTCTAGCTTCTTCCTTGCTCTGCTCGGTTTGCTCGACTTGCTCCGTTCTTTGAAGGCACCCCAATGGCAAATCCTAGCAGGTCCAGGTAGGTATGTAAGGGTAAGTTACTGCGTGTGGACACTGTGACCTCTTGCCCGCCGTCAGCATTCGACTCAGTGGTTGTCGACTGAGAACAAAAACAAAAACTGGAAGCATGCGGGATTGGGCTGCTTGTCCTTGTCACTTTCGTTGCCCTAGTGGGGGTATCGCGGGACTCAATCGATGTCAGGGCCAAATGGCAACTACCTTACTAGTACTAGTACACTAGGAGCCGAGACGTACCTCGTCATGGCTTATCGCACGTCTGGGGGAGGCGGGGATTGCTTCCGGGCCTCATCATCGGGCCTACGGCCTGCCAAAACCTCTCGGGTTCCTTGGCCGCTGCCCCCGACCTGCCCTCCTTACCACCGGCAGTTCAAGCACCTTCGCAGCTATCACAATGCAGCATGTATCATTCCCGGATTGTTCTCAACCGCATCGAGTTGGTTCAGAAGGGGAGTCCTTCATGATGTCCTGATCATTACCTACTCGTACCATCAGGTTATGGTGATTATAAACCCAATACTTGCGGCTGGACTCCACTGGCGACGTCGAACAAGGCGCACGCAAGCTTCAGAAACACAGAGAGGCCCTGGGGTCACGGTTGGCCTCTACCGCCGACAAGTCACGCCGATGGTACGAGCAATGACAAAAGAAACCCCCTAGCTTGGCTACATGCTCGCGCTGCCTACCTCCGATCTCGCCCAGTCTAGGCGGATATACACGTGTACGATGACTGACCCAACGCACACCCAATGCTGATTCGCACCGACCCTATCAGCTATGACGCTTCTCAGCCACCAAGTACATGTAACTGCCAGTGGGAAAGCACTGCCAAGTCAGGATCAGATGGGAACAATAAAGGAGGTAATATTTCCCTTGAGCAGACTCACAAGATGAACAAGCTGTAAGCTTTGAAGCCGATGGGTATGACGATTGCTAACAGCGTATGTCGAGAGGCTTCTGGATTGAAGGAGGATTGGATTCGACGAGTTCAGCATGGCATCAACCTTCCTTCTAACAGTAATTGGTTCCTTCGCACAAGCTCATGGTGTCAAAGGCACCCAGTTTTCCCGAATAACGATGAAGAAACCAACTATACTACGCGAGTACCTATAGGTAACCATAGCGGTCAGTGGGTAACAGTGCTTCTGAAGCACTCACTGGGTACACACCCTTCCTCCTTTCCTAGTTCGTACAATCAACCGCGTTGAGTTCTACTCGGGAGTCGTTCCTTATCCCGGCCCGTTCACTCATGTATGTACCGTAGCGGACGACCATCAGGTCTGAGGGGAAGGATGAGATCAAGGCGAACTTGGCGAAGACGAAATATGAAGGAATGCAATCGCTCTGACGATGATGGGAGAATCGGGGAGACCGCCAATGAGTACGATAAAAGACACGGCAGAGTGCAAGACGTTTCTCGAATTTCGAGGTAAGCCTGAGACCATATTCGTACTCACCATAGCATTGTGACCCCTGTTATCATTCTGCCGCCGAAAGCATGCTTAACCCAGCTCTCAATCCACTGGATTGAGTTGAGTTGGGGCTCGATATCAAAGTCGCGAGTTCGATAAAAGTCTACACCTTTCGGTTACCTGCGTTCAAGTATCATTCAGACAAAAATTGTCAGCCAAGTGCCCGCTTTAGTAAGTGAATGGAAAGCAGACTCGGTGGGTACAATTGCCTAAAGTGGTCGTTCCGAGTGCGGAATCTGCGGATGCCCTAGCCCCACCAATCCTTAATTATCTCGCCGTCCGCTGCTTCTAGAACCCAAAAAAACATCATACATGTAGGACGGTTTCGGCGACAACATTCCATCTCAAGTCTCTATCGGAAGGGCCACTGGAGAACCCTATGGCGCTACAACCCGAGCCTTCACTGCCTGCACCGGCGGCGCAGTTAAAGACGGCCCGGGCCAATGCCGATCTCTCGGGTGACGCCCCCTCCGATGCCGAAGAGGGTGCCGGGGCCGGTGCTGGGGCCATCCCCGCCGCTGACACGGATGATGCCGCGGAGCGCCGGATCCGCCGCAAGGTCGACTTGCGCCTCTGCACCATCGCCGGCATCCTATGCAGCCTGAACCTCCTCGACAGCGGCGTGCTCTCCAGCGCCGCCGTCACGTCCATGCCGTCCGATCTGGGGCTGGACCAGGGCGACCGCTTCTCCGTGTCCATCTTCATCTTCACCATTTCCAGCATTGTGTTCCAGCTGCCCTCGACCATCGCGGTGCGCATGCTCGGACCGCGGATCTGGTTTGCGGTGATCACCTTCGCCTTTGGCCTGATCACGCTCTGCACCGGCTTTGTCCGCAGCTGGCAGCAGATGATTGTGCTGCGCATCCTTCTTGGCGCCGCCATGTCCGGCATCTTCCCGGGCCTCGCCTACCTCATCAGCACCTGGTATCCGCGCCGGGAGCAGCAGCTGCGCTTTGCCTACATGCAGAGCGGCGAGGTCATCATCCTTGCCACGGGCAGCCTGGTCAACTACGCGCTGAACCGCCTCGACGGCCGCGGCGGCCTGGAGGGCTGGCGCTGGATGTTCGTTGTGCAGGGGCTCTGTACTTGCGTCATCGGCGTTGCGACGTACTGGTGGATGGTTGATTTTCCCGAGAACTCGCACGCAAGCTTCCGCTTCCTGTCACCCGACGAGGCCGCCATCGTCGCGCAGCGCATCCAGACCGACCGAGGCGACCTCGTCGCTCAGGACTTCAGCATCGGAAAAGTCCTTGTCCACGCCAAGGACCCCAAGGTCTGGGCGTTTGCCTCGCTCTTCTTTATGCAGAACATTGTGTCGACGGCCCTGGCCTACTTTGTGCCCATCATCCTTGAGGGCGGGCTGGGGTACTCTTCTGATGCGTCCATCATCCTGTCGGCGCCGCCGTACTACTACGCCGTGCTGCCCGTTCTTGCTTCTTCCTGGTTTGCTGACAAGTTCCGAATCCGGGCGCCCATCATTACGTTCAATGCCGTCTGTCTCATCACTGGCTTTGCCGTGCTGGGGTTTGCTCGAGACTCAGGAGCTCGTTACTTTGGTGTTTTCCTTGCTACGGGTGCCTATGTGGCAAACTGGGCCGCCCTGACGGCTTATCAGGCAAATAATGTTGTTGGGTATGTTTCGCCTCGTCCCGGTCTCAGAGGAATGCACACTGACACTCTGTGCCTAGTCAATGGAAGCGGGTGTTTACTGCTGCAGCCTGTACTATGTTCAACGGCGCTGGTGGGATTGCAGGGAGCTTCATCGTCCGAAGGTTCGAGGCGCCATACTATGCGACGGCTGTCTGGGTGTCAATTGGGTGAGTCTGCCACGGCGAACGTGAACCATGCGTTGCCCAGAAACACACCTGCTGATGAGGATTAGATCGCATATTTTGATGATAACTGTCGTTGGTCTGCTTTCCTTACACTTCTACCTCGCCAATACCATGCAAAGAAAGAAAGCCGGAGTTTTGGAAAGCACGGTAAGCAGCTTGTTTACTCCCTGGTATCTACAGTTCGCTGACCTACCTAGGCGGGCTTTAGATTCACATACTAGAGGGTTTCGGTGGAACATATATAATTCATCAGATATAGAGAGACGTTACACGAATTCATACCAAAGCGAACGCTTAATACCAAAGCCTTGGTGTTCTTCCAACTTTAACATCGAGGCTTGTACTATATCCCATCCTAGTACTCGGTTTCCGCAGCTGCTACTCTGCACTGCTTGGAGGTCTCATGGCTGTCTCTTCGTGGTTCGCCGCATCCTGTGCGTAGGTCGTCCCCATATCTTCCACGCGCTAACTGTTGGTGAGACGTCAGGCGTGGTAGTCCACTACAGAGTCCAATTCCGAGGGGCGATCAGTATCACGTTTAATCATATGACTCTGTCAAAGACGCATGCCGTTTCCGTGATACAACCTGGAGCGTCTTTGCTGTCCATCCGAATCCCTCCCCGCATGAGTCCGGTTGGACACTGCCGGGCGTTGCATCGTTGGACGGAGGCGTCTAAGCCGGGCTCATCAAGATTCTCTCGACACTAAGATAAGAGAGGCGGTCTGGCCCTCGAAGAGATAATCTTTATCCTGACCCTTGCCGCGGACGGGGATGTTTCAGACGAGGACGAGGGCCTTTTGTTTCCCGTTGTGCTCGACGGCGAGAATTGGCCAACAGGACAAGCTCAGCAGCTGCCTGTTGTGCTGGGAGGAGAAGACCGCAACCGAGCTTGTGAACACCCGGTCCAAGTTTGCTGCGGCTATAGCCTATTAGACTTCGAGCGCAGCACGTCCCGGCTTTCAGTTAGCGGAAGATCGGAGTCACTGGACATGTTCGAATTTTCCCGTGAATCCGTGCTGCGAAATAGCAGATCGATACTCGGTAAAATCGATCCTTGATTGTCTTGGTAACCCTGATTAACATTCACTGGGATTCAACACCAGCAGTGCTATGTAGCAACTTGAACAAACGGGGTCAGGTAGGCTGAAGTAGGTAGGCTGAAGTAGGTAGGCTGAAGTAGCTCGAGGGTAGCTCGGTCGTCGAGGGAACAGGGTCCGCGACTCCACGTATCCACCGGTATCCACAGCTGTGGGAGGATCTAATGTAAGAGACTCGGCATAGCTCGAGCAAGGCTTGACCATGCGAGGCAATTTTAACTACAACTCGGCCGCTGGTTAAGTTCATCACTGTGTGGACCGCATACTGCGTGATGACGACATGGACACATATCGGACGATCCGGCTCGAAGTCAAGGCTGGTATTCCCCATCGATTGTGCAGCTGCGCTTCCCCAAAGCCGACACTCGGTGATCATGCCGTTTGCGAGATTGCATGGTTCCATGTGTAAGCGGCAGACACGCCAATTCCAGTGTCGCAGCTGGGGCCGGGGCCGTATTGAAGACAATGCCATTGCTCCTAGTACAGAAGGTACATACAGTTCTACGTGTCGATTGTGACTGGCTGGGCAGCAGCAGTTCTCATACCATTACACACCTGCCCATCTATGTCCTCTTTTTCCGTCCACAGATGCGATATGCAACTTGGGAGATTCCCGACCGTATCTCTAGTAGGCGTAGAGAAGGAGGAAGGCAACCATCAGGGCGAACAGGCCAGTAGCTTCCGCGAAGGCGAAACCCAGGACGGCGTAAGAGAAGAGCTGACCTGCAATTGGGAGAATCGTTAGCTGTCACGAATTCCTCCTAGCTGGAGCTGTTGCGCGGTCAAGTGACCAATTGCTTACCTCGGAGGGCCGGGTTGCGGGCGACACCATTGATGAGAGCACCGAAGACAGTGCCAATGCCGACACCGGCACCAGCGAGACCGATAGTGGCAGCACCAGCACCATGCACCTTGGCGGCGGTGATGAGGGCGGCGGCAGTGGACTCGACGACGACTCCCCGCGACTGCATAGCATTGCGGATTATGGTGGAGCCAAAGGTGTTACGGGCGCCATTAAGGACGAGACCATGACGAGCAGCAGGCTGGCGTGCGGCCGAGATGATGGAGCTGGGAACGCGAGCTGGAGAGAAATAAATAACGCGTCCCCAAGCGGGAGGAGAGATGACAGCTGGCTCAACATGTACGTACCCTGACTGTGCATCGTCGACATCAGACGGACAGGCTGCTTCAAGCCCATGCGGGCGACAGAGGCTGTCAACCTGCTTGAGGCGAGCATTTTGAAGAGATGGACTTGATAGGGTGGACGGATTGAGAGTGTGACGATTGAAAAACAGCCTGCTGTTGGATGGGCTGTTGAGTGCTGAGGTAAAACGCAAAGCAGAGGGGAGGGAAAGTTGGAGCGGGAGAGTGAGGGGGTGGCCGGGTGGCAGGTGCTAGAGGTCACTTGTGCCAGATCATGCTTCCTGAGGCATCAATCCAATGGGGATAATAACGTGCATGGAAGGCGCGGCCGCATCAAACAGCGGTTTGGTTGGCCAATCGAAAATACACTCATTGGGGTTGTACCGTGCCTTCCTCCTAGGATTTGCGGCAATCCGCCCTGCTTGCGGCCCGGGGCTGGGAATGAGAATGGAGAAACTGACCCGATGCCGATGTTGAGCAAATCCAGTTATCAGAGTGTGGAAAATCACAAGTAAGTCTCAGCTGGTCAAAGTATGTAGTTTCTCTAGATCAATTCACAGGTGCTACGAGTACTGGATATTCAACACTGTACTGTGGTATTCCATTCTTCCCGGAGACTGTGCCTGTCATATGCGCACGTGGGCAATTTGATCAGTTTCACTAAGATGCCCTAGAGAACAGCGCTGGGCCCATTCATTATTAGCCTCCTTTGGATCTCTGAGCGAGATGGAAGCATTCTCTTGTCAACAACAACAGAGGACAAGTCGCCGGCCACAGTACTGTGGTAATTGCGGGTAATGTGATGGATGATATTATTGGGGATGGTCTGAGACGTGGCTGGTTGTCGAAAGCGGGGAAGAGAGCTCAGACCACTGAACTGTCCGAGCTCGAGGGCATCCAATCTCGTCCACGTTCAACTCAAGATCGCTAAACTCATGTCACGCGAGCAGGAAGTCGGTGGTAATGAGTGAACAATGCAGAAATTGGAATGCTGATTGTGCAAACTGTCATCGACTTTATGCGACTTCAAGCTAGATATTAGAGTCGACTCGGTAGGATTGCGATATGGACTGTGTAACGTTAGCAATTGGTGATTGATCTCGTGTTTGACACCATTCATCATTCCCGTGTCTGTTTGCTCATTCAGGGGCAACAAGTACCTTACCCCGCTTTTTGGGCTGAGATGGACATCCCAAAAGGGTCTGGCTTAACGGATCCACTGGCGGGCGAATGGTTTTGTGCGGGGCCCCACACGTAATCTCCGCAATGACAGGGCTCTTCCCCAGAGTGATCCATGAACGGCAACGGTTCCCTGATCCACCATGTTGTGGGGTCCGTTCTTGGATCCAGGGATCACTGCACTACTAAAACACATGTGTGCGCAGCAGCAGTCAAGAGCTGTGGAATACGGATTGCTTTGGTTCTAAACTAGAAACTGGGAGTCTTGTTCCTTGAATGAAATTCGTATGCACGTCCGACAGACCAGCGATCTCAGCCGATCTGGTATATCCGGCTCCGTCGGGCGAGCAGGGGTGTCGGAACCCCTGGTTTCCATCCAGATGGCAAGGGTGTATAAAGGAGTGTTGGTGGACTCAGGTTGAGTAGCTACCTATGGTATGTTATCAAGCGTGGTGTTGAAAAAGTGGGACGGGCAATACCCTGAAATCCAAACGTGTTGTACGAAGACAATACCCGAACTTGGAAACTGTTATTTGCTTCTTGAGCAAGTAACACTTGATGTGCAGTGGATGGTTCAGATTGCCCAGTAGTCACGCAACCCACCCGCAGAGCTTCCCTGACCGTGTTAAACAAAATTGACGCAGATGCCATCGTGCTCCCTGGCATGGTCACCGCCTGGTGATACCCTCGTCATCTTACAACGGATTTCCGGGTTGAGTGGCGGCTGAAACGACCTGTTCCTCACCGGAGTGATACCTAGTGCTCTACCGAATATATGATACTCTGTATCTTCGATATTTGCACCTTAACTGCTCAATCTGTACCATCTTGGTTCAACTAAGCTTAAAAGTAATCCTGCCCATTACGCTTCATCTATCAGTTCCAAGCCCTACGGGTGTTGGTCGTTGATATCATGTAAATCCAACCCACCCAAGCAAGTCTCCCATCAGCTCTAGTAGATTTGTAGGAATCTGAAAGCGGCTCTTAACTTTGCGACCTGCCAAAACATTTCTACCTTAGTTTACCGTCTTATCAAAGTCACTTTAATTGCTTATGAGCGTCCTTCGCACGAATGGCGTTGTCGTACCTACATTTGCACGACATGACATTTCCCATACAGGTAACGACTCGGGTTCGGAATCTCAAAAGACAGCCAGACCATATCCACACACATCTCTTCCAGACCTACCTTAGCTACCTTCCGCCCGGTCAAAATAGCTGGAAATGACTGAATCGCTTAAAAATGCAATAAAATTCGAATGCGTTCGTTTTTTGGAAGGCTGACTAAGGTAGGTAAGTAGCAACTCACAACTATTACAGTACAGGCCCGTGCGTCCTTACCGTGGCATACATTACAGTAAGAACGCGCCTCTGAATGGCTCTGTTGGCGATATACGCGTAAGAGAGCGCTTGACTGGCTGGGGCTCTGTTTCCAAGACGGCGACGGGCGTCGGGAACGTTCGTTTGGCATCGTATTCGTGGCATCGTAGGAAGGATTCGAAGGAAGGAATTGAAGCCTGGGAAAACCTAGAAAAGTCAGTAGTTATTTTCAATTAAGAATTGAAAATTGAACGAACCTAATTGAATTGAAAGATATTTGAAGGCCCTTAATTGAGTTGGAAGTTGGAGGGTTCTAATTGAATTGAATTGGTTTTGAATTGAATTGAGTGAAGCCATGATCATAAGTAGTAATTACCTACCTACATAGGTATTGCATATACCTATCTAGGCTACATGCCATACTATGGGTGGTAACCATGTGCTTCTAACAGCCCCTGGAGTTGTATACTGATAATCTCGTAATGGGGAATGGAAGGGAGGGTTGGTCTGGGGCTGGTGAATAAGGTATGGGAAACAGGAAACACGGCAAAGAAGAAAGAAGAAGGAGAGAAAAAGAAAATAAGGGAGAAAACCGGAAGGGAAAAGGGATGAAAGGCCAGTTTAACTAGCCGAAAGAGACTTAAAATATAACATAGCATGGAATGTCTGGTCCAAATCACATCCTGTGCCATAGGTGGGCGGTACCTACCCCTCATTAGAGACGGTCTGACTCAGTTCAAAAACCCCCAATCCTCGCACTCCCAAGGTTTCCACCAGCTGCATACACCATTGCGGCTTCATTATCCTCCATGATACTCAATTTGATGTAATACCTTCAGCGACAAATACACTGCACTCTTGAAATCGGAGATTGTGTGGATAGCTCCGTTCAGGTTTCGCTTTTCGCTTTTTACGGAGATAAACAGGAGCTTCGGTGGAAACTCGGATTGGATATAAATACCACTTAGCAGCTTCACTTCGTCAAAGGGCAGAATATCTAACGTAGGTTGCTTACTGAGATAAGGGGCTAGAGCTTAAATACAAATCACCACCCAGGAATCTTCGTCTTCCTCAACCCGTTTTACACCTCAGATTTCCAAACAGCTTTCCTTGAACAGAAGCACACGGCCATTCCTTAACCCAAAGATGTCTCTCGCTGGAAAAGTCTTTCTCATCACCGGCGCCTCCAAAGGCATAGGCCGTGCAACGGTCGAGCGCGTCGCCGCTGACGGCGGCTCGGTCGTGATCAACTACCTCTCCGACAGCAAAGCCGCCGATGAGCTCGTGTCTCAGATCGGCCCGGACCGAGCCCTGGCCGTTCAAGCCGACGTCTCCAAGCTACCAGACATTGAACGTCTCGTTGCGGGAGCAGTCGAGAAATTCGGCAAGATCGACGTCGTGATTCCCAACGGTATGTCATGCTTCTTCCTATACGTACTGCAGCCTGAGATGAAGCTAGACTGATATTTTACTTACATGATAATTCAGCCGGGGTAATGGGCATGCACACACTCTCAAAAACAACCGAAGCCGACTTCGACCGGCACTTCAACCTGAACGTCAAGGGCCCGCTCTTCCTCGTGCAGCGCGCGGTACCGCACATGCCGGCCAACGCCGACGCGCGCGTCATCTTTGTCTCGACGGGGCTCAACACGTCGACCAACGTGCTGGGCGCGCACCTGCTGTACTGCGCGACCAAGGGCGCCGTCGACCAGATGGTGCGCACCCTGTCCAAGGACCCGGAGCTGGCGGCCAAGGGCATCACCGTCAACGCCGTCGCGCCCGGTCCGACGGCCACGGATCTGTTTTATCAGGGCAAGACCGAGGCGGTGCTGGATGTCCTGAAAAGACAGAGTCCGTTTAACAGGTTCGCCACGCCCGAGGAGATTGCTGGCGTGGTGGCGTTTCTGGCGGGTAAGGAGAGCGGGTGGATGTCGGGCCAGGTTGTGAGGGTCAATGGTGCGAATATGGTCTAGGTTTGGTGCCTTACATAGATAGCGTTGCCTTTTTTCAAGTTTTGGTTGTCTTGGAGAGTCTGACTGCAAATCTAAATCACAAACCATCTTCCCCAAGGCACGGAATATGAGTTCGATGAAAGAGCTGGTACAGTTCCAATGTTTGGCCCTATACAATATCGGGCAGTTGTTGATGGCTCATGCATCTTGTGCGAGCTTTTCGTCGTGTGCAGCGCCAACCGTATTCAGAACCGTCTGAGCACTCCTCTTCTGCAGACTCTTCTTGACAGGATTGGGTGCGGAAAACACCTCCTCCAGCTCCTCCAACGTGCGGTCCTTGGTCTCGGGAAAGTAGAAGTACATGAATGCACCTTCGATCAGGTCCCAGAACACAAAGACCAAGTAGAAATAGTAGCCGATACCCTCAAACGCCGGGCCTGAGGCGTACTGCAAGATGGTTGATGCAACCGAAGACGCAAAGTTTCCCACCGCTGTGCCCTTAGCACGCGTTGCCGTGGGCAGGGTTTCGGCGATGTACATGCTTTGGAGTGGAGTCCAGCCAAATGAGAAGACAATGCCAAAGATGAATATGAAGGCAATGGTGGTATTAGCTGCTGCTACCTGGGTTGGGTCGTCCGTGGCCATCTTGCTGGTGCCGGTGATGATGGCGAAGCAAATCGACGCAAAGACAATGGTGTAAAGCAGCAGCGGACGGCGGCCCACGACATCGGTCATCCGAGCACCGAAAATGGCACCCAAAAATGACAGGGCCGGGTTGATGCCGTTGAGAGCGAGAACTTTGTGCTGTTCGGTGATACCGGCCGAGTTGAGCATGGTGACCATGTAGTATGACGATAAACTGTTGCCGCTGATTTGGCCAAAAACAGCCATTCCAATAACGCATATGAGGCGGCGACGGGCCGAGTGCGTATTCCACAGCTCGTGGTAGTCGTACCATTTCTTGTCCGAAGCTTCACTTGAGATTTGGCTGATCATTTCCTTCATCTGCAGCTGCACCAGCGGGTGGTCGAGTCGGCCCTCCCCGTGATATGTGGCAAGCACCTTGGCGGCATGGTCGTGTCGATCTTGAGCCATGAGCCACCTGGGGCTCTCGGGCAAGAAAAACACGCCCAGGCATACTAGGCCCGAGGTGACCATCTGACACCAGATAGGGATGCGCCAGGCGTCCAGGCTGTCGATGTAGGCACATCCGTACACAACCCAAGAAGCGATGATGCTTCCAATGTACCAAGTGCAGTTGTAGAGGCCTGTCAGAGTGCCTCGCCACTTGGGATGAGCCATTTCCGACACATAGCACGGTGCCGAGACGCAGGCAAAGCTCACTCCGAACCCTAACACGAACCGGCCTGCGAGGAACTGGCCGTTTGATGTGCTTGGTGCCTGTATGCAAGTTCCGATGATGACGATCAGGGCGCCTACAAACATCCCCCAGCGTCGACCGAAGTAGTCGTTGACGGGTCCCGTGAAGAACACGGCAGCCACGGAGCCAATGTTGTACATGGCAAAGACTAGGCCAGTGCTAGAACCTGCCGTGGACCTGGCACTCCAAATCAGCACCTGTGCAGGTTTTGCAACTGAGGTGACGGTGTGGCATCTTCTTACATGTTGAAGTATTTCTGATACGAGTGCATGCCATTCAAGCCGCCCATCAGACTGCCATCGTAGCCGTTGAGACACCCACAGAGGTAGCTCAGGGACAAGACGAGGTACAGTCGGCACATCCGCCACGACCAGGGAGAATACTTTGAATCGTCGGCATCGTGAGCTAGCTGGATGGCACCATCCGCATCTGCGTCTGCGTCGCGGAGCCCGCCATCGTGGTGGTCGACTGCCGAAGCATCTTTTTCGGTATTGGCAGCCATGGAGAGGTTGTTTGGGGTGAGGCCCATATGGCCCGCGATGGTGCAAAACGGCTCGGATGGTTTTGTAGTTCGCCACGCGGACTCGAGGTTGGCGACAGATGGGCGTAGTAGTAGTACGTATATGCGATTAATGTTTGCGCCGGCGTCGTCCCAGCCGTCGACTTACTGAGATCTAGATCTTCTTCTGCATGTGATATGACGACGATGCAGGATGGCCCTCTGGAGGGGCCCAACGTACCGGCTCCTGGCTTATACACGTGTACACACGGCTGTTTGCTTCCCCGCACCGAGAGCAGCCGAGCTTTGATATTGCCTGTATGCAACATCGCGGGCAACGGCGTGGTATTGTGCAAGGCTGGTGTTGGAAACGGCACCACAGGGGTTCTCGTTCGGGAAGCTACTCGGCTCTAACTTGCCCGAAGTACTTGATTCCTCCTTATACACTAAGAAAAGGTTAGATCAATGAATTTCCAAGTAACATCAAGCTCGCTTTAGAATAGACCATGGAAGCTTGATCCAAAGGGTTGGCCTAGAGGAGGGTAAATAGGTTGCGTACCTTATCTGGCCCTTGCCGGGGTGGTGTTAAGATTGTCGGTTTGAAGACGAGCCTATGTCCCAAGGTTAGAACATTTGTAGGAAAAAAGACTTTGACCGATTTCTTTGATCTCGAGTTTGTTTGAACCTAGCCCAACGTTAATCTGATTAACCAGGCCCTGGTGGTTCTCTAATTTGGGACAATTCTCCAGTTGCAGTTGTACTTGGGTGTTTCTCAAGCCAATTGGAGGGATATTTCACAAACATCTTACCACTTGCCGCTGATCTCCTCTTGCAATGACACGCCATCTCTTGGCTCCCTTGGATCGCGTTCGTCATGGTGCGACACGAACTGCGACGTTATGCGGGGTTGCCACTGCCGAGTTCAAAGTTACGTGTCGGTGAACCCAGAACCCCGCATCGACGACGCGTTGACTGGCGACGTACTGTTGCACTTTGTGACTCACTCTGCACACCATAAACATCAATATCAAGACGTCGAGGTTAAGTAGGATATGACGCGGGGCGCTGTTTCTAGACCACGCTGGAGTGAAGGTCAACTGCTGCAAAAGATGTCCAATCCTGAAGGAATCTCCCCCCAGGAGGACAGCGGTAAGCCAGACTATTCCAACGAGGCCGTTTTTCGAAGGAACACGCTACCCCCGCGATCCTATTACATCCCGGAAAATGCACTGGTCCTGAACGGTCAGTGGGATTTTCACTACGCTTCGAGTCCGCTAAAAGCCCCCAAGCCAACGTCCGGCTCCGCGGGTCCTCAAACGAGCAGCAGATTGGCCGAAACCGAGGACGGTTGGACGACTATACAGGTACCTGGCCATTGGCAGTTAGAGGGCCATGGCATTCCACACTACACGAATGTCCAGTACCCGATTCCTGTCTGCCCGCCCTACGTCCCCACCGAGAATCCTACCGGGACGTACAGGCGGATTTTCCATGTGCCCTCGTCTTGGGGCCACAATGACCAACTCCGGCTACGATTTGATGGCGTCGACAGTGCCTATCATGTCTGGGTAAACGGTGTCCTCGTGGGATATGCCCAGGGGTCAAGGAATCCACATGAATTTGACGTCACCCCCTACGTCCACCGACAGGGAGCGAACGAGGTCTTTGTGACTGTGTACCAGTGGTCCGACGGCTCTTACATTGAAGATCAAGACCAATGGTGGCTATCAGGTTTGTCGTGTTCTCGCCGTGGAAAAACCCGCAATCAGGGGCTGACATTGTCAGGAATCTATCGCGATGTGCATCTTATCCCGGTGCCATCCGATATACGAATCGAGGACTGGTTTCTCCGGGGTGATCTGGACAACGAGTACAAGCATGGAAATCTTCATGCTACACTCAATATTGTCGCTAGTTCCCGCGCATCCATCACCATAGCTCTCCGCGAGCTGCCAAAGAATGGAGGGAAAACGGTCCTCACTGCTCACCATGATATTAGCAACGATGGCGAGATTCACTTCGAAATCCCCGTTGCTGAGCCGAAGAAATGGACCGCCGAGACGCCATACCTATACGCCGTGGAAATCTCCGTCGCCACGGAAACAAGGACCCATAAAGTGTCCCAGAAGATAGGTTTCCGGAAGGTTGAGCTGAAGAGTGGCTTGATCTGTGTCAATGGTACACCAATCAAGCTTAGCGGAGTTAACAGACACGACCACCACCCGTTGTTTGGACGAGCTGTTCCCCTCGACTTCGTCCGGCAGGACTTGTTCCTCATGAAGAAGCACAACATCAATGCCCTCCGCTGCAGCCACTACCCTAGCCACCCAAAGCTTTTTGATATAGCGGACGAACTGGGACTTTGGCTCATTGATGAGGCAGACCTCGAGTGTCACGGTTTCTATGACGCCGTAGCACGACCCCTGAACATCCCAGAGGAAATGGACTACGAGGAGCGGAAGAAGTTGACTTTCGGACAAGCGGCCAAGTACACCAGCGACAACCCTTCATGGAAGGCCGCGTATTTAGACAGGATGGAGCAGATGGTGCAACGTGATAAGAACCATCCCTCCATCATCATGTGGTCCCTGGGCAACGAAGCTTTCTATGGCCAGAATCACAAAGCAATGTACCAGTACGCTAAGAAGGTCGATCCCGGGCGCTTGGTGCACTACGAGGGCGATGTCCATGCCGTCTCTGCAGACGTATTCTCGTACATGTACGCTCCCGTTGACCGGTTGATTGAACTTGCAAAGACCGAAGGAGTCAAACCTGACGGGAGCTTTGAGAAGCCGATTATTCTCTGCGAATATGCGCACGCAATGGGCAATGGGCCGGGGTGGCTGCAAGATTATGAGGAGGCCTTCCGGACCTACCCACGGCTCCAAGGCGGGTTTATTTGGGAATGGGCAAATCACGGCCTATGGAAAGAGGACCCTGATGGCAAGTCCTACTATGCATATGGCGGTGACTTTGGGGACGTGCCAAACGACGGCACGTTCGTGATGGACGGGCTGCTATACAGTACGCACAAGCCAACCCCGGGTTTGGTAGAGTTGAAGAAGGTCATACAGCCTCTCAAGCTGTCCGCCGATGGGGACAGCCTAGTTATTTCGAATCTCTACAACTTCATTGGACTTGAACACCTTGCTGCAACTTACGCCCTGGAGGAATTCTCAGAGAGGTGAGAATATGGTTTTGCCCCCCTTTCACTTATCAGTTACTGATTCTTCTCCTTAGCACATCGCTTCTCGCCTCTGGGGTCTTGGATCTGCCAGCAATTCTGCCAGGATCAACTGGCAAAATTCCGCTCCCAGTCACGGCACGAAATATCAAGTCTGAACATGAAGTATACTTAACAGTGTCGTTCCGTCTCCGCGCTGCAACCTCTTGGGCAGACGTTGGTCACGAAATAGCCTGGAGTCAGCACCAAATCTCGGCAGGAAAGCCAGAATTACCGGCAAGTTTAGGCCAGACGCACTCAAGTCTACCGGTAGAGTTTATCAGTGCCGGCGGGGAGATAAAGGTCTACGGCAACAACTTTACCTTGTCCTTCGACCGGTCTCGGGGTCACCTCACGCGCTGGACAGCAGGCGGTGCGCCTATCCTCATCCCTGACCCAGTCACAGGCGCCGCCATCACCCCGTCCTTCTGGCGGCCCCCAACCGACAACGACAACCCATCTTCCTTCCCCTATTGGCAACGCTTCGGGGTTGATGCAATGACAAGCCAAGTGCGCTCCTTACACATCGACACAGAAGAGGGTGTCCAACTCACGGTCACCACCTTCCTCACACCCCCTGTACTAGACTGGGGCTTTCTCGCCACTACAACCTACTCCATCTCACCCGCAGGATCGCTATCCATACGAGTCCGCCTCAAGCCCACGGGCTCGGCACCAAAACACGTCCCTCGCGCCGGGCTCAACCTCCGACTGCCCGGCCGCCTGAGCAAGGTCGCCTGGTTCGGCCTCGGACCGGGCGAATCGTACCCGGACAAGCAAGCCGCGCAGCGGGTGGGCATCTGGAGCGCCGCATCAGTGGACGAGCTCCACACCCCCTACGAGGTGCCCCAAGAAGGCGGGAACAGGATGGGCACGAGATGGGTTAGCTTACGGGAGCCTTGGGGTGGTGGAGCGGGCCTGAGGGCAATCGCTGCGGGCGAAGGGGAGTGGTCTGCGAATTGCGAGAGGAGGTTCAGCTTCCAGGTGAGCAAGTTCAGTGACCGCACGGTGCAGGCGGCGAAGCACCCGTGTGATTTGGTGGAGGAGGCGGATGGGGCGACGCTGTTACGGCTGGATGGGAGAGTGGCGGGAGTTGGCACGGCGGCTTGTGGGCCGGGGGTGAGAGAGGACTTGCTGGTCAGGGTTGAGGAGATGGAGTTTGGGTTCGTGTTGGAGGCGTTGGGGGTGTGAGGCGCTGCGGGTGAAAGACGGTGCGCAAGAAAGGGTAGAAACATGAAAATGACTAGATGTTGGCATGTTGCTGGTAAAAGGATAGTCTCAATTGGATCGATGGGAATTACAGTAGGGAGACGAAGCACGGAGAACGCTGTTCTTATGGGGAAATCTATTTTCCTTGTGTAAGTGAGGGCGGTCCTGTAGCTTGGAGTTGGACTGCATCATCTCCGTGTCGACAGAAAGGCGTCTCCTTTCTCATCATCAAGGTGGATTTGGTCAGATTGTTCAACACCTGCATCCTTCATCACATTGCACCTGCACGAGTAAGGTATGCATGCTGCCGGTAACCACCGTTAGTAATTGCCAGTTCCAAGAGGGCCGGTCCAATTCCGCCAAGTCTAGTGTACGCCGGGCCCTCATTAATAATCACAGCCGGGCCCACTAAATCCCGGCGCTGACAGCCGGCCCCACTCCGCGATGGCGCCATCGATGCCGGGGAGATATAAGCCCCCCTATCGGCCCCTCCCATATGGATGCTGCCATCATCAACTGAATGGAACGACAAAGGATCGCCACCATCCTCTCAACTACCGCTAAACGATTCAAACATAACTCAACCCTGTTTCCATACAAACACAACCACCTACATCCCAAATTGAGAATTCCTAATCCTAGCAACTCAATTTCCACAATGTCCACCACAACCGGCTCCTTCCGCTACCTCGACCCGGCCAGCATCTCAGCCACATCCAAGGCCTGGTCCAAAGTCGACGCCGACTACTCCTCCTACACGCGCACGACGCGCGAGTGCACCGTGACCAACGTGCGCGACTGCCTGGGCCTGCACCCGTCCTCGCAGCGGGGCAGTTTCGGCACCGACATTGACGTGGCCGGGTTCGCCGTGTACCACGCGCCCGCGCAGCAAAAGACGTTTACCGACGACTCGGCTGTGCGGACAGCTTACTACGCCGAGGTCGAGGCACTACTACGCTCCAAGCTCGATTCACCTCCCTCAAAAAAGGTGAAAAAAGTCGTCATCTTCGACCACACGATCCGCAAGCACGACCCTTCGGCCCCGCGGCAGCCCGTGCAGCAGGTGCACGTGGACCAGACGCCGCGCGCGGCCGAGGCGCGCGTGCGCAGGCATGTGACCGACCCGGCCGAGGCCGAGGAGCTGTTGAAAGGAAGGTACCAGATCATCAACGTGTGGCGGCCGATCGGGCATCCGGCGAGCGATTTCCCGCTGGCCGTGATCGACTGGCGGACGACAGAGCCTCAAGATTTAGTAGCGGTCGATCTGCTGTACCCGATCAGGAACCGGGAGGGGGATGGGGATGATAGGGGTAAGGAGGTCCTCCCGGACCCGGCCACCATCCAGAGCAGGGAGGGTTATGAGGTCAAGGGTGAGACATACGGGGTGCTGCCTAATGAGAAGCATAGGTTTTACTACCTCAAGGACATGACGCCGGACGAGGCCATGTTTATCAAGTGCTTTGACAGCTGGGGCGAAGGGCTGCCGGATGGGAAGAAGGGTGTGGCGGCGCTGACGCCGCACACGGCGTTTATTGACCCGCAGACGCCGCCTGGAACGAAGGGAAGGGAGAGTATTGAGGTGAGGTGTTTGGTGTTTTATGAGTAGGCGAGGACGGGAAAGGAATTGGTCGATGTAGATGCGGATGACTGCCTACCTCAGGTAGTTCTTGTGCCCTACTCTGAATAGGATATAATATGAATGCATACATTACATGAAAAGCAGCTTCGCAGTCCCTAAATGTCATAACAGACGCCCGTCTGTTGGGCTTCCCTATACTACGAGAAAGACGCCGTTTACTGCCGCCTCGTACGCCGTAATGCCCCGAGAAATAAAACACACTGATGACGCGAGTTGATGCGTCTTACCCGCCCGCTCCCTCCTCTTTTTGCCGCAGCCATTCGCCCATTATCGCGAGTTATGCTGTGCGATCCTCACGATGCTTTACCGACGTCTTGGAGCCGCAGGGCCCACCACTCGTGCTCGAGCCGACACATGTTGTTGTGCTAGTATTGCTCCCGGAGCATTCAGGTTGTGCAGCGGGCTGTTGCTGAAGCCGATTGGCGACCTGTGAAATCGGTATTGCATAAATGTCTGTAGGATCGCGCCTCACGACCAGGTGCGTCAGAGAAGGGACATAACGGCCAACCAGCCCCCGCAGGCAGGGTGCACAAGCGCAGACGATAGCCATGTTGACCTCAATGATGCTGTCCCCGGTAAGAGATTGTGATCCAGGATTCCAGGACACTTAAAGGGCACATTGCATACCTCCACGTGTAGTTGATAGCAAACCGGTAGGTAAAATCCTTGTTGCCCCAGCCCCTGGCGACAATAATGACGCGAAGGATGCTGATGGCGACGACGCTGCTCTCTTGTCAACACCCCTGGGCCCAGTGTATCTATCAGTATTTACGCCCGTAAACTTACAGGCCACCGGTGCCGAGAATTGCGGTCAGGGCGGCTTTCTGAGCGAAGCCCACTCGCAGAGGACGGATAATCCAGACTGGAAGCACGAGCAGAACGGCGTCGGTAATGCAGTTGAGTATGATGATCCAGGCAAACCATACATGGCCTGATATGCAGGTTCCCGTTTGGGATGTCTGGTCGAAGAAATACGAGATGGGCCGGCAGAAAAACAGGATGCCGCAGGCCGCGAAGAAGTTGGCCCCCACGACGGTGAACAAGACAAAATACACACAATAGTTGAAGCGGCGGCTGATCGAGAAGCGGAGGTAAAATAACAAAATTGACGATTTCGTGCAGCAGACAGCTAGATAGTGGGTGAAGGGCAACGGGAAAACGAGGATCTGTCTCCATGCGCCATGGTAGGTGTTGTTAGTTTTCCCACTTCAAGGGGGGACGAGGCTGAGTCCCAGCAGGGACTTGGAGGGACGACAGACCTGCAAAAAGGGCAGAAGGTCATATCCGGAATTTCTGAGGTATGAAATATGGTAGCCCAATCCATACTGCGTGACTGCAGACGGGGATCAGTCTCGTAACTTGGAAATCGGGTCATCCATGGAAACTGGCTCTCCGTTTGACGTACGCGTAATAAGGCAGACCGAGTAGCCGATGGAAGAGAGCTGAATGCATGTGTAGTGATCCGTCAGCAGTCAGACGTTTTCGTTTCGCCGGAGCCTACATGTAGCAGGTCCATGTGGGCGTGCAATTACCGATGCGATCAGAATAAGCCCTGGAGATTCCACGTCAGTCCCATGCAGAGTTGGGCGAGTCAAGAGCGAATCTGAACTTCTGAAGACACTCACGGTCATCCCAGCGGAAGTCAGTCCGGAGTATTCTCCGGACCGTGTAGAAGCGTAACGATACAAATAGCAGAGCGAAAGGCAAGGAGCAAGCACAGCCAAGAATGGGGCTGAGTCCAATGGAATCCGAGTCGGGAGCTGGCCCCAGGTTTGCATTTGCAACTGTGCTCATGATGATGACCGGAGTTGCAACGGCATGTTACCAGTGTGATCAGCCCTCGACAACGACAACACAAAGTCTCGTTCGGGCGTCCCGCCATCTGGATTCTGGAAAGGACTCGTTCCAGGAATGAAGAGTTCTGGAAACGGTGGGCGGACGCCGGACGGATGATTACATCAGAATTCGGATCCAGATTGTTTTCCTTCTGGAATTCTACAAACTGCGGTCCATGGGTGCATCCAAATCTTCACCGGTCTGCACAGATCCTGCCATCTGTCGGAGCAAGTTTTTAACTTTTGCCAGTGGCTTGAAGTTGGTATTGCCAGCGATTGGTGGGCTGATTCCATGGCTCGCCCCCTGTTTCCAGGTCCACCAAGCGCAGAAACTCGAGCTGGTTGTGGCGTTTCCATGGCCCATGCCAACTCCCTCCTCTATGTATGTACTTGTACATACATACCGATGTCGGCAGGCGCTATGTGCTCAGTTACCGAACATAGGGAAAGTAGGGAGGAATTACGTTCCTGCCAGCGTGGCCCATTGGGTTCTACCCTTTGTCTTGAGCTCCTGCCTCTCCTGTCTATATCTTCAGTGACTAGGAACCCTTTCCCCTGAGAGCTTGAGAAGGAGGATACATGAACAACCGTCGACGCCACCTTCCCAGCCACAGAACTACCGGGATATCTTGGCCCCATAATTACTACCTATCGGGTGGCCGCCGCTTTCCTCCGATTTCTGGGGCTGAAGTTCGGGCAGCATGAAGACTTGGAACCATGTCAACTCAATGACTACCGATTTTGCGGCGCCGCCAACCACGTGCGGATTACCGCCGCGGCGGAAACCGATATTTCTCGGTATCTTTCAGTGTCCACCACCATGGACATCACATGAGGTCGTCTGCCTCATTACCCAGATATTAACCTGCTTCTCACGTCTGATCTGCCGATGCCTAGCACGTAGTGTCGGTCCACTCGGTCTGAGAAGCCACTCTTCGGGTGGTTCTGGCCCTTTCGGGCCGAAGGTGTCGGTATCTCTTTGCGTTACTCGGGATCATCACGCTGATCCATTTGATACCGACCAGCGTCACTCGATGGAATATGGATCACTGTAATAACGCGAGAGGCGGAGGTTTCCGCCGTCATGGAGGACGAAAGCACAATTGATATATCTTGGGTAAGGAAATGCCGCCATGTGTTAATTCATTTATCGCAACCGCAACGCCACGAAATGCCACTCTGGCTACCTATCGAAGGAGAAGGAGTCACTACTGGTTGGCACGCTCCTTGTCGACTTCGATGTCTGTCATGCCGTATTTGCGCCACTCGCGAAGCAGAAGTGCGACTTCCTGTCGAGCAGGTCGCTCGGGAACGCTGCAATTCGGTGTGAGAACGAATCAACGGACTCAACAGATCCAGCAAAAACGGGCCCGGAGGAAGAAGAGGCCATTACCCATTCCAGTCGGCTACACTGTCAGCCTCGGGGCCCGCCAATGTCGACGTTGGTCACCCATCCCCAATTGTCTGGTCCAACCGGGCCACGGTACAGATTATTCGCACCCGGAAGGAGCGGCACCGGCCAGGTCGTCTTGGCGAGGATGATACCATGATTGGATTGTAGCCACCTGATGAGTTCCGATTGTTGGGTCAGGCTAAGTGGCAGAAGGTTAGTTCATGAATGACAGTGTCCATTAAGGTGCTGTGGGGAGGGAAACTTGGCTTACTCCTTGCTTGTTGCGCGCAATTCCGCATTCTTCTGCCGTTGCACGACGCCGCCAGGGTTGTCAAAGGAGTGGACCACATCCTTGACCATGATCCTGACAGCACGATCGTACATGCTAGTGTTCCCGATCTGCTTGACCGTTTCTAATACCGCTTTGTCCTTGAAGAAATGCGAATGTGCTCTGTTGAAGAGCTTGTTCCAGTCTAAAAGGTGGTTCCATTGATATTAGCGTGACTTGTCCGTTCACTCACAAGGGTGTCCTTCCTATCCATGGCTGATTCGGAATACTTACAAGGCAAATGCACACCGGGAGGGACAGGGTTGGAGTGACTCGGCCATCTCAGCGTTGTCTCCTTGGCGTTAGTATTGTCGCTTAGAAGAACAGCCTATATTCTCATGTCAGCACATCTATAGCAGACGGACTCCGGACGATTTCTTTAATCCCAAGTTAGTGTACATACCGTCGGCTGAGCGGCAGGTCCAGGAGCGAGACCAACACCACCACCAGCTTGAGCACCAGCAGCAGATCCGGCACCGCCACCGACAGGACCAATACCACCACCGGTGAAAAAGCTTGCAGCACCGCCGGCAGCTGAACCAGCGGCGGGGCTACCCACAGGGGCGAGAGGGACGGCAGAAGGGACAGGGCGGGCAGACCGGGCAGAGGCGACAGGACCGGCAGGGGTGACAGGACCGGCAGAGGCGAAAGGGCCGGCAGAGGCGAAAGGGCCGGCAGAGGCGAAAGCGCCGGCATAACCCGATCCGAAACCCGGGGGAGCCGGGGCGGTACGCGGTGCGCCCAGTGACGCACCCGCAGGACGAACAGGGTAGCTGGGAATGTTACCCGAAGTCTACATCGCATACGATGTCAGCGCCAACCAATCCTTCGTTTTGTCAAAGCAAGCAGAACACATACAGGAACGCTAGCCAGCAGGACCGGATCAATCAGGGCCGGATTAATTGGGCTCACGGTCGGCCGGGCAGGGGCGGATGATGCTGGGCGGGGCTTCAAGTGTAGGTGTCACTTGGTTAGCATACAAGGTCTGTTAACTTGTTCTAGTCTTTCTTGGATATCTCCATACCTGAGCGCCAACGGGGGAGGGACCGGCATGGAACGAAGACGGACCCATGTTGACAACTTGGTCAGTCTGCCAAGCGGAGGACGAAGTCGGGTACTATCTTGCCGTTAGTGTCTGGCACTTGGGGGTGCTTTTGATGCCGCCGTCGTCGGTACATACCGTTGCCTGGGGTTGAGCCGGGAAAGTCGAGCCGGCGGGCAAGGGCCTCGGGACGAACTGCTGCGACTCCGAGGGCCTCGGGGCGGGGACGGCTTGGGCAGGCTGGTACTGCGTTACGTTAGGATTACCAGGCCGGTCCGTTAAACACCACTTGTGAACAGCGAGGATTGTGGATGGATTTCAAATTGGGTGTTTGCACTTACCATCGACTCCGGAATCCGCACAGCCTGCTGCCGAGGGTCTTGAGCGGAAGCAGTACCGACAGCCCAGGTCATCATCTGCTCATGGGTCATGAAAGGGCGGTCGCGGTTGATTGGCAGCGACTATGCCAGTCAGTCAGCAAACCACATTCAATCGAGGGACAACCAAACGACTTTCGAATATGACTTACCGCGAGGAGCGGAGCCAGCGGATAGTCTCGCTGGGCGGCTTCAGCGCGGGCCCGAGCGATCTCAGCCTCGGTGGGATGGTTGGCGGCGGCGGCATTGTTGGCGTCGTTCGACTGCTGGTCGAACTGGGAGTTGTTGGGCGCACCAGAAGACATTGTGACGATGGTTTAACTGCTTTCCTAGGAAAGAAGAAAGGTTGAGGTGCGGTTGTCGTGATGGTGCTGTCGCTTTCTTTAGTGGTGAGAAGAAAAAGGCGATTTGTGCTGCTTGAGGTTTGGGAGGGGAAGAAGCCCTAGATAAAGGAAAATTTTTCCTATTCAAGCCGCACTTGCTGCTTCCATGGTGGTGAGTCGCGTCGGCGGCGGCTTGAGCGGAGCCGGTGATGTCGTTCACGGCATCGTCGTGGCTAGTACTGCGAAAGGGACAAGCCGCATCGACAGCTCGGCGTGACCCCGTGGCCCTGGAGAATCGCGCGGCAAGGTCTCGGTAAGACTGAGAACTGGTGAACATGATGGATCTCATGTCAATGGAGCTACCTTGAACACTTCACCGGAGTGCGAGTTCATTGTAGGTAGTTGTTGGTCCTGTCGTCGATGGTGAGATGTGTAAGGAAGGTTTAAAAAATCAAGGGGTAATTCAGGGGGCAGAGGGCATGTCTAACATCAAGTTACCCAGATGTTTAGGTATAAGCACATATCGCTTTTCCATCTTCTCAGTACAATAGCTCTGACTCTCTTTCAGTAATTACTAGTAGAGACAACTGTCCGATTCCCGAGCTGTCTACATGGATGATGGATGTATGCAGTAACTCAGCGGTCCTCCATCTTCTCACGCTGAAGATCGTTTTCATCGCACTGTGCTGGTCGTTCTTAGAGATTGGTAGCAAGCTTCTTTGCACTT